>NW_028292572.1:8534801-8781006 GCF_029948245.1 Actinia tenebrosa | reverse complement strand
TTTCTTCGTTCTCTTCCATCCTGGATTCGCGGCGGGACTTGGGGAATGGCCAAATCGTTGGGATTGAGCTGATCAAACTTGTCGGGATTTCCGTGGCCCATCCTCTCCTTCTAGGGACAGCAGGGATTTCTTTCTCGCAAGAGTAGTTCAGGCAGTCGGTCGAAGTAAGCTTCAGATGGGTATGATCGGCTGACGGTAACGGCTTCTTTGTTATAGTCGTTGAATTTGTTTGATGAGATGAAGCACGTTTTGATGGGAACGGCCGACGAGTATTGGTCAGGAGTGCACCATTGGGGGCGTCGAGAAATTCCACGTCGAATTCCAGCAGGATCTTGGTCATGTCGATCCAGGTACGGGTTCGGTCCACGGTGATTTCCAAAGGGTCCACGGCCGCCGTGGCTTGCGAGTAGACTTCCCATTTGGATTTTTCACACGTGACGTCGATGGGCAGTCGTTTAAACAAATCGACCACGGTCCCTTTGTGTACTTTCAAGGGAGGGGCATCTTCGCGCGCGGCTTTAGCGGCAGGAGCGGCACGTCCTCCGTGTTGTCGTTTCATGACGAGGTCGAGTGACGAATCAGGGTGGGTTGGGCAGGTCGACGGTCCTTTTTATATGGTCTAACTGTTGAGGATGTCGTTTCGCATCACCTTGTACTTGGTACGTCCACGCGTGAGCACGCCTTGCTTTGCGCGTTTTTGCTCAGGGGTCAAGTTGTTGTCCTGAGCAATTTTCTTGGACTTCTGATCGATGGCTTGGATGAGGTTGTCTACCTTTTTCAACTGCTTGACTTGTTGAGGTCTGAGGTTGTTCAGCGGCGTAGACGTGCCGGGCACGTTCCCAAAGTGGATTTGACGTTTGAGTGGGGTTTTGCCTTTGCCTGTATAACCACGACCACGACCACGACCACGGCCTGGACCTGAACCCGTACCCGTACCTTTAGGAGTAACGCTTCCAGGCCCAGGCGTGACTCCCGAGGGTCCTGCAGGAACGAACCAAGCAGGGGTGGTGCCGACGACGGATCCAGGACCAGGAACAAGAGCAGGAGCAGGACCAGGAGCAGGACCAGGGGCAGGACCAGGTGCAGGAGCAGGAGCAGGACCTGGGGCAGGAGCCACTGCAGGAGTAAGTCCTTTTTGAGCCATGGCTTTTTGGTCTTGAAAGCTGGCCGCATAGTTGGTCATGAAGCGAACACGCTCGTCGGGCGTGAGACTGGGATCGGACATGACTTGCTTGACCATCTTATCCGCGTACTTGACGAATTCCACCTTGGGGGATTGCTGCAACGATTGTTGAACGGCCATGGTGTGCATCAATTCGTTCATGCGGACGTTCCCATCTCGATCCACTCCGGCGATGGCTCCTCCAGCTTGGGACTTGGCGGTGGAAGCAGCTACATTTTCTTTAAGGTGTTTGAGTTCTTCTTGCAGGCGATTCCAGAGGATGACGGGAACCACGTAAGAGTTGGTGCCTGTGCTGCTGTTCATTTCGTGGTGGTGACGACTTGACGACCTTTAGGATAAAGCGTAACGGGTCGGCCTTTTATGACGACGTCCAAGGAGTCGTTGTTGGACGGAAGATGTCGGAGGCTGGCGGGGGCCATGCGGCGAAGAGTCTGAACCTTGTTGGAGGGCATGGTGGGGCGAGGTTGTGAAAATCGGATGTGAAAGGGGTTGGTCACGGGCCCGTAGTCGGGAATGCCAGGAGCCAAGGTTCCACGCAGGGCCGCCTTGATCTTGGGTGTGGCGGACGAACGTTTTCGTTTGGCTCCGCCCAACTGAGTATGCTTAGCACGTTTCTTGCCTCCGCGTTGACGTCGTCCTTTCTTGTAATTAACCATGATGCCTTTTCTTATTTTTCAGTGAGCAAGTTCTTCAATTCGTCGTCGCCGTCGTCGTAATCGAAGTCTTGAAGCGATTCGGCGGCGGTCGAGGGGTCCTCCTTTTTATCTTCTTTGGGGGCTCCTACCTTTTTGATTTTGGTCGTGGCCACGTTGATGCCTTCGGCCAGAGCTCCTGCCGCCGCATGCTTGGCCAGACTCACGCCGGCTTTCTTGAGGCTGGGAGCCGCGATCTTGGCCAGAGCTTTGATGGCCGTGCCGACCAATTCGGCTTTGGATCCTCCTCGCTGAAGGCTAGAGCGTCGTAGGCTCTGAATGGAAGGATGTCGATCGTTGACCACCGACCCGAACCAACGTCGAGCGGCCTTGGGCATTTTCTTGTTTCCTCCCTTTATGGGGAGATCCCCGTTGGCCAGTTTTTTGCACACGTCTTTGATGTACTTCCATTGGTCGTCGCTACCGCTACGTAGCAGAGGAACCACTTGCGTGGGGTGGCATTGTGCCAAGGAGCGTATATAGGACTTTCCATCCATGCTGTGAAACATTCGGTGCGTCGACGTTATGTCCTATGAACGTGTGGGGGCTCAAGATTTATACCTACGTTACGGTGTAGGCCAGCATACCGAGCGCGAGCCTTTCTTTCAAGCTCCGGGCGTTGCTCCTCGAACGCCCCGTACAACGTCCACGGCCGAACGGGCTGCCAATCGCTTCCTGATGAATACGCCCGTCCTACCGCCCCTGTCGCCGTTGCCTCCTTCGCCCACGCACGACTACGATGCGGACATGCTGCAGTTGTTGGGCTCGCCGTTCAACTTGCCAGACGACATGGTCAGCGTGTTGTCCAGCGACACGCCCTTGTCGACGGGAAGCGACTTGGCCCGGGCCATGGACCCACCATCACCCGAACCGTCGCCAGGTTCATCTCCCGAGAGATCCCCCGGTGTATCGCCAACCTTTTCACCCTCAACGTCGCCTGCGGCATCGCCCCCTTCGGAAGTGGCGAACTTGGCGGCATGGACGCCAGACAGCGGAGGGAGATTGACGTCGTTGCCGGACGCTACGTTGGATCAGATGAACAAGGAGGAATTGCGCGAGTACGCCGAGGCCTTGAAATCGTTGGCGGAGAAGTACCCCCAGGTGAAAGAGACCTTGACGCCTACCATCAAGAACGTGATGACGCGGGTGGACGGTCGATGGCGAGGCAATCGAAGCGAGAAAAGGATGAACTTGGCCGAAGTGGAAGAGTACGTCAAGGAATTGGAAGCCACCGATCAAAGCAAGTTTGACGAAACGTCTCAAATGCGGATTCGCTATGCGCTGGAAAAAGCCCTGGCGCGACGACTGCAGCTGCGCAGGGAAGCCGAGCAAGACGGGAGGAGGAACGGCGGGGATGACCCCGAAGGGGACGATGGCGACGACAGCGATGGTGGCGATGGTGGCGACGACGACGATGACGACGATGACGCTAATGGCGGGCATGGGGAACGCTTCAAGAACGCGGATCAAGATACCGTGTCCAAAGCCTTGCGCACAAAATTAGGCAAAGGGGATCATCAAACCATCGCCAATACCACCACCGTGACCACGGTCCGTCGAGGCAAGCGCCCTGTGGTGGAACGCGAGCACACCAGCCAAACCTTCCCCGGTCCCGGCAGCGACAACGACGACGATGATGATGATGATGACGCGACGATCGAAGGCGGCGTACTGCGGCGCAAACGAAAATCGCGAGTGTCCAAATCCAAACCTCGTCGCAAGAAACACAGTCAACGGGGAGGCATTGTAGCCGAGGAAGGGTATAACAGGAGTCCTCACGAGGTAGTGGATCAGTACATTCGCTTTCTTCGCGACGCCAAGAGAAAGAAACGATCATGAACGTAGAAGCAATCAAACCGTTTAACTCACGATGGCAGCATCCGTGCAACGTCGTCGTGGCCGGACCTTCCAAGAGCGGCAAGACGCGGTTCATCCGCAGGATGATTCGTCATCGGACGTGGAAGTTCGATCCCCCCATCAAGTACGTGGTGTACTTGTACAGCATATGGCAAGACGAGTACGACAACATGAAAAAAGAATTTGGAGACGAGGTTAAGTGGGTCAAAGGATTGCCCGACGACCCCTATGCCCTATTCAAGCGAACCCCGGGACTGCTGATCGCGGACGACCTGATGGGAGAAATGGAATCGGATCATCGTCAGATCTCGAAATGGTTTACCAAGGGAACCCACCACATGGACGTGAGTTTGGTCGTGCTCATGCAAAACGTGTTTCCCGCCCACATGCGCACCGCCTCCCTCAACGCCCACCGCATCGTGCTGTTTCGCAATCCTCGAGACAAGTCTCAGCTGCAAGCTTTGGCGCGTCAAGCGTTTCCGGGTCAAGCCAGGTGGTTGAACCGTGCTTTGGAGGAAGCCAGCAAGCGACCGTTCCGCCCGCTCATCATGGACTTTGATCAATCCACGCCCGACGAGTACCGACTGTCGTTGGACCCCTTCCCCGAAGACTTGAAAGATTCCAACAAACCCTTCCCCCAAGTCATACTCCCCTAGTTGTGAAATAATAAAGAAAAATCAATGAAACGAACACACTGTGTCTTCTTTACTTCTTTCTCTCTTTAATCTACATCCATAGCGATGCGCCCATCGTACAACTTGAGAAATATGTCGTAAGCTTTAACGATGTCTCTTTCTTTAGTCCGTATGCCTTGTTGGGGTCCGTGGGCCATACGGTACGTAATGTACTTGGTATACCGCTCTGCGCTGATGCGCTTGAATACGCCATTCTCGGTGATCAGTCGGGCTTGATTCATGTTTTCCTAGTCGAACAATGCGTTTAGGGTAGACTTGGCGTACTTGGATCCAGAACTCTTGATGCTTTTCTTGATGCTTCCCACTTTGCTGGCTTCGGCGTCTATCTTTCGCTTCAAGTCGACTCGAGCTTCGGTCGCTTCGTCCTTGAGGGCTTCTTTCAAATCTTTACCTTCTAGTACCTCCGAGGCCACGTTAGCCAACGCTTTGCCTCCTCGGTCCACGGCAGCGTCTTTTACAGCATTGATCTTGGGTAGGACGTATTGCATGGCCCCACGCCCCAACCGGCCAATACTCAGTCCTCCACCGGCTTGTCGAGGGGTATAGACGGGGATGTTGCCGCCTCCTTCTTGGGGGACGTAGATGGGAATGTTCATGCTCCTTTCTTGAAATCCAACGATACGGTGGTCACTCCTGAATTGAGGAAGGGAAGCTCTTGTCCTGCTTCGTCTTGCACGGCAAAGGCCACGGTCTGATAACTATTCTTGGAGAGGGGGTAGTATTTAACGTGTTGGGGTTCGAACACGTATTCCTTGGGTTCGGCTGCAGCCCCCATGGACACGGACGAGAGGGGAACCACGTCCATGAGAGGGATGATCTGATCGCCGACGTGTTGATTGTGGACCAGGCTGCAGGTCACGTACGCATTCTTAGGGACGGCCTTGGTGTTGGTGACCACGTCGATAGCGTAGGGACCACTCTGAGAATTGAGGACGTCTTGGTTGCCTCGAAGCTGGGTATACTGGTACCCCGGGATGCGAGCCACGCGATTGGATTGTGGTTCCGTGTTGGTTTTTTGATCAGACTCGACGTGCCCTGAAGGTCTCCATCCTTCCTTGCACGTGATTCTCACGAATTCGCCTGGACCCATGACGGCGGCGTCCACGCTTTCGTACTCCAGCCCAGCACTCGATCCATTGTTAAAGTTCAGCAAGTCGTAGAACCCCTTGGGCATGGTCAGGTACAACTCGCTGGGGGTAACGGTGACGACGGGATCGCCGGGGTTAAGTGATTGTAGGTTTCCCAGGTGTTCATAGAATCCCATCTTTAGGTAAAAGCGACCGAACGTGCTGACGTCAAGGCTGGTTTGAATGAGATACACGGGAGAATGATCCACCACGACGTCCTTGGAAAAAGGAGGAACAAAAGAGTGCCACTGGGTAGTGCCATCCTGTTGAAGCGTTCCCCGTATGGGAGTGCTAGGATCATCGATCCAAAAACCCAACCGTCGCATGACTGTGTTGTCGGTCGGGGCAAGGGGTCCCACCAGTACGCTGTGGCGCGACGTAAAGTCCCATTTGGTTTGGGTCTGGTCGGCCTCCATCTTGACCCCATTGGCAAGGAATAGTTGATGAAGGTCGTCCAGGTTCTTTCTTCCTCTGAGGTCTGTGTTGATGAGCACGTCTGACCCTGAAGAGTCGTCCACCCACGTGGCCGTATGGGCCCTACTCAGCATTCCAACGCCGAGCCCCTTGAATGCGCCTCCAACGCCCCCATTGGCCGGCTTTGCTTGCGTTTGTGGGAACCAGGTATCGAATATGGCATCCACTTGCTTCCTGAATTGAGCACACAAGTCTTGCACGCTGTTGACGTTGCTTAGGGTAAACGTGTGCTGCGCCCCGGGAGGCAGCTTGCTCTTGAGGTACCCGCCGGCGTCCAGTCTAAAGGTCCATTGGGTGGACTTGGACGTGCTGGCCACGGGAGGCAGCGTCACCTTGGTCAGTCCTACCCTCCATTGATCACTCATTCTTTGAGAGGCGGGTAGTTCGCCCGTAAAGTTCCCTGGTCGATTGGAAGGAAAGCGAGGTTTGGATTGGTTGGACAGAAGCGTCAAGCTCATGGAGGAAGAATCGTACTCGTCGGCTTGAGGCGTGAAGAGAAGGCAGAGGGTGGTGTCCTTAGTAGGTCTGTCTTTCAGCCAGACTGGGGGTCGGCCCTTGGTGTCGGCCAATTTGAACCCTACGCTCTCGAGGTAATTGCGGTTCACGCGACGGCGGAAGGGATGCTTGGATTCTTGGTAGCGGATGGCTTGGACGGACGACGTGGTAATGCGCTCGATCAGCGGAAAGTAATCGTGGCCCACGATCTCGTAGCGAATGAGATTCGTGTACAGCAGCAAGTCTCCTTTGGTCTCTGTGGTTTCCGGGGTCATAATGGCTTGGATTTCCACCGACCACACGCCCGGCAAGTGCCATCCTATGGGCAGCTGGACCACGAATTCTGAGGCGGTGTTGTCTTTGGTCTGGGGATACTCGGGATCGGGCTTGCTGTTGAACCAGTAGATAAACGGCTTACGTTCCAACCTCATGGTTTCTTTTTCGGACCCAAATCTTCGACTTGGCGTTCGTCGATCCAATTGGCGTACTTTTCAGGCCACCCTTGATATTTGACCAGCACTTGGGGACGACCTGTAGCGGGGTCCGTCCTGCGTTGAAGTATCTTCTCGATGCGATAACGCATGTGCTTTATTTCTTCGTCTTCGACCTTGAGCAGTTCCTCTTCGTAAAACGTGCCCTTTAATATATCCTCGCCGTCGTAGTCCATCAAGCGGTAGTACGCGGGAGGGCCGGGATCGCGGGCTCGGATCTTGAACCATTCTTCCGACCACTGAGGCAAGTAGCCCTTGTCGAAGATCGTGGTTTGACGGCTGATCCGGACCACGTCGCCCAGGTCAAACTTGTAAGGCCCCTTGAGCTTTTGTCGCGCTCCTCGTTCGGGACCGTACTCCCCGTACAATTTTTTCCACACCTCCCCTTCGTTCCCGCGATGGACCGAGGCCGGCGATTGCTTCAACGTGCCGTGTCGCTGATGGTTGTACGACTCGACCAACGGACCAATCACGTCCACCCACCGTCGGGTCCCATTTTCGTAGAAGTACTTCCACAGCCGCCCTTTCAACGTTCGCTGCAACCGTTCTACGATGGCGGCCTTGGTGGTGGACTCTCCCGACATGAGCTTGGGCGGAAGGGGACAACTGGCAAACAAGTCTTTCACGTCCTTGTTGTAGAACTCGCTCCCCTTGTCTACGTACACGGTACGAGGCAACGTATGTTTCTTGTCCGGGTCTTGGGCCACTTCCTCAAAGATCTCGCGAATGCCCCGCGCCGTTTCTTCCCCCGTCTTCCGTTTCAGCGGCCGTACCCAGCAGTACCGCGACAGCACGTCGACCACGAACAAGATCCACCCCATCCCATCGTTGGCCGGCTTGTCCCACGTCATGTCCGACAAGTCCATCTGCCACTGCTCGTCCATGGAAAACACGACAAAGGGACGACGAGGATAATTACGCCGTGCTGGGCGATGAATTTGGTGTGTCGTCTGCGCTTCCAGCCACTTCTTCTTGATGGCTTTCGCTCGAGGTCCCTTGGAGACGTCGCCGGGGTCGGACAAGAACGCGGAGGTTCCCGCTAGGGCTTGGGGGTGTTCCGCCCCCACTTCGAAATACCGACTGTACCACTTGGACGCTTGTTTCTTGCTGGCCACCGTGGCGGCGGCTCCGATGCTGCTCTTCTTTCCTTTCTTCCCTCTCGTCTTTCCAGCGGCGGATCGACCTTTGCGCGTGGATGACGATGGATCCCCCGCAGCACGACGAGAGGCAGCATCGGACGCGCGCTTGACGTCCGCACCCGATGCGGTTGTTGCTGATGTCGCCATCAGGCTGGTCTTCTCCGTTGCTTCCCGACACGATGGCGGCGGCTTTCTTGGCCAACCAACGCCCGATTCGTCCTGCGGCGATTTGAGTCATGACGACGATCGCGTCTGCCTTTATGTCCCCCTTCTTTTATGGACCTTTAATACCCATAAGGCAACGTGGTCAGGCCTTGATCAATACGTTGTCGTTTGGTATAGACCAAACGCACGTCCTTGTCCATGGGTACCGTTCGCAGCACCTTGTGCGTGCTGTCCCTCACGATCTTGCGCGGGTAACTCACCGTTACCTTTTCGTTCTCTTGGACGAGCAGACGTTTCATGCTCTTGAGGTGGACCAATTCTTTGGCGCAGGGGGTCAAGCTGATGCCCTTGCACTTCACGACGCACTCGCCCTTCTTGGTGCGGTACGCGTACGTCTTGGGACCCAAGGACACGTATTCCACGATCCAGTTGGCGTCCGAATCGCCGCATTCGTCCGACCACTGCCCCAACTGATCCCCCGTGTCCAGTTCCTCGTCCCCTTCCCGCGCCGTCTTGTAGATGATGGAATCCGTGTCATGGTACAGCACGCGGTCCCCCAGAGCACTCAGCTTGTCGTACAACCGCAAACGGGCCCAGGCCGTCACGAACGCTGGGATGACGACGTTGCCGTTGGGGTTGTACATCGTGGACTCGCGGTGCACGTCGTAGTTGACTTGCACCATGTCCCCCGTCAGCAGCAGCACCGTCTTCACGTTGACCGTATCGTCGTGCAGCAGTTCGAAGAAGCGGCAAGGTTCCGTGACGTACTCGACCTTACCGCGAAACGGATTCTGTCCGAACTTGCCCCACAACGAATTCAGGTTCAACTTGGCCACCGAACGCAGCCCCGGATTTCTTACGACGTTCTCGTACTGAAGATCGATGCCCTGACCGGCCTTCACGGACCGCACGAATTCCCGCTTCTTGTCTTCCGTGTCGCAATCGGACGGCCACCCCGAGGCTTCCATCTTCATTTTCAGATTTTCACGAATGTACGATCGAAACAAGTCGCTGCTGCGTTCGGGGTAGTGCCACACTTCGTGCACCTGTGCCACTTCGTACCCCTGATTCAGCGCTTCCTTCAACTCGGGGGTCGTCCACACGCCGTGCCGCAAGCGCCGCTCTTCTAGGGTGTGCGTGCACTCTCCACCCCCATTCTCGTCCACGTCCTTTTCGTCACAGCAGGCCGCACACAACGTGAACATCAGCTTGTGGTCGGCGATGCGCGGAAGCACGGGGAAGAACAATCCTCGGGGAGGGTCCACGTCGCACTTGACCAAGCCAAACCACTCTTCGTCCAGAATACGATCCGCGATCTCCTCGGGGTCTAAATCCAAATCGTCACCCAAGTACGCCATGGGGTGGCCTATGGGGTACTCTTCCTCCCACATCACCGTAGGGTACAGCGACACCACGTCCACGTACCGTATGCGATGCACGGGGTCCGAGCACAACATCAAGGCCATGGCCTCGTCGTCCGACTCGTCGACTTGGACTTCCCCCTCGCAGTAGGCGTAGAGTCCCACGGCGTTGGTACGTCCGCCCATCAACGCTTCACGAGGCTGTATGGGGTCCAGGTTCTTAATCCACTCGGGGAACACGTGATACTCGCGTTCCGCATCCCACACGTGGCTCCACATTTCCACCACGTGATGTCCCGCGGCACGCAGTTCCAACGTTCTCTCCCGCGTCTTGTCGAACAGATCGCCCATGGTTACGCCCAGGTGAGCATGAACCTGACTTCGCCTGAAGCACACTTCGCACCCGTGGTAGAAGCACCCGTGGAATTGATAGACGGTGTTAGTTCGCCGATCGTACCCGTCCACTTTGCTGCCTTGCAAGGTCGCTTCGCCCTGCGTACTTCCGGCCCAACGCAGTTCGGTCAACCCCAACGAGTGCAACCACTCCAGGGCTTGGACCGATTGGATGTCCCGCTGACGATACCCCAACGGCGGCACGACGCCCATCACTTCCGATTCCAAAAAGTTCTTCTTGAAGACCGTCAGGCAGGTCGAGGCAATGGTGACGCACTCCGCGAAGGGGTCCACGTCAAACTTGTCGACGTAAAGCTCCCGAAACTTTAGACATCCTCGGGCCATCACCATCACGTCTTGGATGCAATACTTCTCGATTTCCTTTTTCATGACGAACGTCTTGCCCTCCTGCTCGTGCCACCACTCCATGAACGCTTCCTTCTCGCGGACGTCCATGTCGTCCACGCCGTAATACTCGGGAGCGGGGAAAGGGCCCTCGTACTGCGCATTCTCCAACGTGTTGAAGAAGTGAGGAAAGTGACCCTTGTCGCCTCCCGCGGTTCCGAAGGTGGCCGGGAACTTGCGTAGGGCCATGGGAATAAAGCACACCGAATCTTTAAACGCGATCCCTTCCAGCGTCATGGTGATGACCTTACTCCCTTGGTATACGCACTTGGGCTTGATGCCTCGCTTGACGCACTCTTCCAGGATAGGGTACGCGTCGTACCCCTTGAGGTTGTGGGCCATGAACGTGTACAAGGCGTGCACGTCGCGCTTGGGGCCCAACAACCAATCCATGAAGGCCGCGGCATCGTCAAACACGAACATCCGTTGTCGGCCGCACGTTCCTGCGCACCCTCGCGTCCGGTACTCTTCCGCGTGAGAAGCACACTCGTGGCACGTCAGCAGCACTACCACTTTGTTGACCACGTGCCGTTCCTCCAGGCACCGAGCCTCGAAGTCAAAAAACGCCAGAAAGAACTTACGCTTTTCGTTCTTCTTGGGTCGCGTTTCCGTGGAATCGCTGCTCACCCCCTTGACGTAGCACAAGTGTTCTCCTCGTTTTACTTTCTTCTCCCGACACACCAAGCAATCGTATTCGTAACAGACGTGATCGTCGACCATGTACCACACCCTAGTCTTTTGGTCGTAGCGCATCCGATCCACGGTGGTCTTGCACTCCCGACACACGTACCGTCGTTCACAGGTGGTATAGGCCAACGATCCCTTGCGACGTCGCATCAGGTGCGAACGGTAACACACGCCGGACCAAAACCCGACGCGACATGCGTCGCACGTGATGCGTTCGTTAGAATACTTGACGTAGTGGTCGTTCCTCTCTTCCCCACACCGCAAGCAAGGGCGGACGCACTTGTGCCTTTCCTTATTGCTGTACCCCTTATTGCATTGCGTGCAGAAGTACACCCGCCCCAACCACCCCGTCATGGACTCGATCCACGTGAAGTGCTCGTCCATCCAGTTCAAGTAAATGGGGGTCAACGTGCCCTTGCTCTTTCCTACACTGCTCCCAAACGAGGCTACCACGTACCGGTTCTTCTCGTCGTACACACACAACTCGAATCCGTGTTCTTCGTCCGTCGCGTAGCCCTCGTTGATGCTCGCACACCACCGCTTCACGTCATCCAACCCGCACGCTTGGTCCCAGGTGTCCTCCATGCCCATCTCGCCGTACCAATCCCGCAGCGACTTCTCGTACCCTCCTTCGACCGTAACTTCCGACCCCATTCCCTTCAGCGCCCGGTACAAGGCCCTACCCAAACAATTCTCGTGTTCGTCGTCGAAGACCCGCGAGACCTTACGCCGCTTGACTTCCTCCGTGGTCTTATAGTGCGGCCTCTTCTTGCCCCGTTGGTACTTGGTTAAGGCCTTCGTTTCACTGCAGGCATGCGTTCTTTGATGACGATAAGTCATGCCGCACTTCAAACACAGCCGATGGTGCAAGACCCTGGCCTCCCCATACAAAGTATCGGGCGACACGACGTCCAGCATCGCGGGGTCTCCTTCGTCCAGCCACATCACCCATCCCTCCATTTCGCTGCTGTACGCGCTTTTCCAGATGACCTCGTGATGCGCTCCCGGGCCTCCCTTTTGGCAAAGGACCAAGACGTTCGTGGTAGGGTGCACGACGCACCAACGCGTCAATATTTCTTCCCACGTCCATTCGTGCTGCACCTCCAACTCTTGCCTCACCTCGTCCCTCGTTCTCACGCTTCGCCACGCTAAGATTTGGATCACGTGTTCCGCTACCTTTGTTCCCACCGCCGCCGGCGGCTTCCGTAACACTCCCCTTTCCAACCGATCTCGCAACAGTTCGGGCGTCATGATGGTCGTCGTACACACCCGTCCTCGTCCCCTCACGTCCTTGATCACCGTCACCGTAATGTCCAACGATCGGCCCAACATCCATTCCCGCTTGGACTGTTGAATCATTTCGATGGCGTTGGTCAACATCAGCCTCTGAAATTGAGGCGTGTGGTACGGACGTATGGCCAACGACACCGGGTAGTCCAAGTCCCCACCGTACAGGGTCATGCCTACTTGATCCCGAGCCGTCAATCCTTCCTCGCCAGCAATGCGTTCCATGACTTGATCAAACAAGCGTTCCACCCATCGCACCCCCCATTCGTCTTCTCCTCCTTCTCCTCCCTCGTCCAAGTCCTCATCGTCATTGTCGTCGTCATCGTCGTGCCCCACGTACGGTCTACGTTGGCGACCGGCCTGCTCCAAGCTGGACCTCGTCTCGATCCGATACGACACGACCCGCGTCCTCATGGGCACGTTCACCGCAAACACCGAACGTGCACAACGTATACCCTCGTACGCCCTCGTTCCGAATCCACCAATGCCTGCTTCACTCGGGCCCGTTCTCTGGCTCGACGCGCTAACACGAACGCCAACCTCCTCTTCCGCTCCTGACGCTTTTCAATAGCATCGATCCACCCCGTTAACGTATTGGCTAATCCGTGTACCGCCTTGACGTATTCCTTCGCGCCTTGTAAAAACTGAGGGTCGGGGGACGTGCCTTCCTTATAATGTTTGGATAATACCTTCGCAAAGCCTTCCTTCAGAAAACAAAAAGCAAAAGACACCAAGTTAAGATTCAACGGTGTACCCGTATTTATTCACGTATTCGGTTACATATTGTTTCAGCAATAGTACATCAAATTTATCTAACTCTTCAATGCCTCTAGTCTTTAACAACTCCATCACGTTAAAAAACGTTCTTCGAACTAGAATGTATTGCGTGCTTGATAACATGTCTTGATTGCTATAATCATCTTGTCGCACTGCATCCAAGGCTTGATAAATGGTATTCTTTATTCTCTTATTCATTCTTTGCTTTCGATCGCATCTCTTTGTCATTTTCATACTGATGAGTACTGCAGTGTTTAAAAAGCAAAACATAAGCTCATGCCTAAAGCCACGCACACACGTAACGCTTCATCGTACTTACCACACTGGTATCTTCGTATGCTACGTTGGTTGATAACTTCGTATGCTACGTTGGCGGTGATTCACTATGCGAAAACCTATAGAAGCCACAGATCCTGGTCCCCTATATAGACCCCACCTAGGGGGGGGGGGGGTGGGGGGACCCCCTACCCTCCCCTCCCTACCCCTATATATTCAACCTCATTTTCGTACCCAATCACCAAATCGTATACCTAGATACCTAGTACTTAGTTACTTTACTTAGCCAACACCGACCTTCATCATGCCTCCCAAGAGATCTAACCGCCGCATGGTCATCCCTCATCCGGATCAAGTAGACCGAGCGGCGCCTACTCCTCCAGCGACGCCACCACCTACCACGGAACCCGTCCCTGCACCGGTACCTCAGTTCAACCGATTCAACATTGACGATCCCTATGATTCCGACGATCCCGTGGTGGTCAACGCCCGCAATGCCTACATCAACAATCATGATTCGGATAACGAATCCAATGCCGTAGAAGAAGAAGAAGAAGGGCCTTCTGCTCCTAAACGTAAGCGGGAGGACGTGGAACAAGAAGAACGTGAAGTGGGTCAGGAGGACCCTGAAGCCACCACCGTGGACGAGACCAGTCAGGACGAAACCCTGGTATGTACCATTTGTATCTTGCCTTGCGAATGCAATACTTCAGAACCCTTCGTCATGACACCCTGCTGCAATCATCCCCTTCATGGCGCCTGCGTCCTGCACTATCTGGAAATGAAGCGTACCCACTATAGCATCATGTGCCCTCATTGCACCCAAAACTTATGCGTGGGTCCTGATTACATCACGCCCGACCAATTCCCCGACGGGGTGGCCGACCGAAACGATTACAACTACGTCATCCACAACCACATCATGTTTCGCTTGCCTCGTTCGTGCTACGAACAGTACTACGACGAAACCTACAGAAAACCTTACCATACCTATGCTCCAATGTTTCACATGCTCTTGCCCACCCCTAGGAAGCGCTTCGTCGCGTCATCGACTTCATCTCTAACGGCTACAAACAAAACAAACAAGACATCCACGACCTCTACTTCTTCTTCCAACGCCAAGAACAACTAGTCACCCAATTTGAAAAACAATGGAAACTTCAAGGCGATTTGAAAGGCATTTACGAACTCCTTCAAAAGCAACTTCAGTCCTGCAGCATCCTTAAGATAGGCCTCACTCCTCCTGACACCAGAACCTAAACTCTATTTTTTCAGACCGCAATCGCCACCACCGCCACAAACGTTTTACGCAAACACATTGGACGAACCCTAGTACTTACCCAACTGCTCGACAATTTTTACGACCTCCTCTACGACAAAAAACTCTGGTTGCTCCATACCCGACTCAGCAGCGATACCCACCCTCTCCTCCACCAACTGCAATGCTATGAACGATGCCTCAAAAACAAACTCAGAGTCTCCGGCGTCGACATCGAAAGATTCATTGAACTCGAAGGAGGGGACTTCGTCACCGGCATGTTCTGGCTCGATACCCTTGCCCATACCTTGTGATCTTCACCTTGTGTTTTCTTCAGGCCGCCGCCACCGCCAAGGCCACCGCCGTCGTCTGCGCCATTTGCCTCTCCAACGTACCCCTCAACTGTCCCAACACCGTCATGACCCTTTGTTGCAAACACCAATTTCACCACGACTGCCTCAACCAATGGCGTACTCGTCAAAATACTCAATGCCCCATGTGCAGGGCCCGACCCATCAACACCGATCCGCCCTTCCTCACTACCCTGGAACTCTTGCCTCTCGACTCTGACGAGGACGAGGACGACTACCAAGCCAACGACACCCCTCCACAGGACGACATCGACCACCAAGCGCACCCCTTTACCATCATCCCCTCCACCACCATCGCCCTCGAGGATGCCCAAGATTACAGCTGCCACCACCGTACCCCCAATGCCTACGGTCCCATCGTCCTCAGTTCTACCTATACGCGGCTCCACAACTTCCAGTTCACGCAAACGCCTTCCACGCCTCTACGCTACCTACTCATCGCCCACGAGGCCCGCGAATATCCGCCCTCGGGGTTCATCCGCGTCCAAATCTCCACCTCGGGCACCATCAACCACTACTTATTCGCTTCGGCCATGTGGAGAGAGTACCAAGACGAGAGCAACATCATCTTTACTTACCTGCCCTTGGTCGATGGCCTCAATCGCGACCTTTCCCTCTCGCACTTCAATGCTCACACGTCCGTCTACGTCTACGTGGCCCCCTACTTTCACACGGACAACTACACTGATCCCAGCATCTACATCATGGGGGTCAGCACCAAAAAACCATTACGCGCTACCAAAGCATCCTTCCTAAAAGCATTTCCACGTTGTCCTTTTCCCTCACTAGAAGGCCTCTACTACACGCCCCGACACCCCAGACGACCCCTCTCATCTGGTATGTACGTGTCAAGAGGCTCAAGATCCTGACTGTCTCCAATGCACCGAAGCGGCCAAGGCCTCCGAAGTGGACAACAAACGATTCTTCTTCCCTCCCGACTTCCAAAAACGCACTCCTTCACACCTCATCACCGACGTGGCCGACGCCCTGGATGCATGCCCCACCTTCCAATTGTTCCTCAACTTCTTATCCATCTTCAACAAGGCAAAAGACTCCGGCCCCTGTCGCTGTGGATGGTGCGCTTCTTAATACCTCGCCTTTTTCCTATTCACAGGCCACTACAATTCAACTCGTGGCCGACGCCTTGGACCAATGCCCCGACTTCAAATTATTCCTCGCTCTCAGACATCGCCTCCGAAACAGAAACGACCATACCTGACCGCATGCTCACTACAGACCTACGCTCCACCTGACTGCTTCTCTTTTTGCTCTTTAACAGTGCTGCGTGTGTTACTCGCCTCTTCCCGATCATCCGCTCCAACGACACCTCCCGACCGAAACACTTTACTCCGACTCCAACATGACCTCCTGCTGTGCCCAACCCATACACACCGAGTGCCTCATGCAGTGGATCCTCAGCACGGGCTTCAACTACACCTGTCCTTACTGCCGCGCTCCTCACTCGCTGCCCCAATGGCCCGGCTCCTTGTTCGTCAACTACCTCGAAAGTCACTTCTCTCAAGTGTACAGCGGCGACCCCGTCTGGGAAATGGCTCAACCCACCATGGCTCGCATCATGCTTCTCTTCTTGCGCCACGTCCACGACCTCATCCACATCCGACCCATTGCCCACGTCAACTTCCACAACACCATCAAGCCTCCACCGTGCCTGCTCTGCCGCAAGCCCATCCCTTATTCGGGTCAAGAAGGGACCATCGACTACACGGGCCAATACCACGTCTTCAACTGCCGCCAATTCGCTCTCCGAGGGTACATGCCTCCGGCACCTGATCACGTCCCTACCCAAGCCTGTCATTCCCTCTGCCTCGTTCGCTACATGGATCAACACCGTCATCACTATCCCATGCCGTGTCCTTGTTCCTCCCTCCCTGGACCTCCACACCAAATCTGCGTCACTCGCTTAGACACCTTATTTAAGACGTTCATTCGTCATACCAAAGACGCCGCGGCCGTCCAATGGGCCAGTCGCTTGTGCATCCAAGAATTTCAAACCAACACCTTCCACGTCATCCTCCTCCACAAACAACGACTCCGTCTCGTCCGACTTCATCAACGAATTCATCCGCCCCACACTCCTCTCAACCACGTCAAGTTCTCCCTCG
The DNA here is from genome assembly GCF_029948245.1 of Actinia tenebrosa. NCBI lineage: Eukaryota > Metazoa > Cnidaria > Anthozoa > Actiniaria > Actiniidae > Actinia > Actinia tenebrosa. The sequence continues at coordinate 8,763,750 of NW_028292572.1, read as the reverse complement.
ACTACCAGTCCCACATGCGTCGCTACCTGACCTCGCTCGACCTCAGTCCTCTCCCTGGCCTAGCTCGTTACGTCCTCCGCTACAAACGCTGTGATGCATGTCTCGCTTACCTTCCTGAATGGTTCCCCCAATGCCGAAACTGTACCACACCTTTCCAAACCCTTCGCAATGGCAAACGCGTCCGACGACACGACTCACCCAATTAAAAGCATTTTGTTCCGTCCGTTAACTTTATGTACTGCTTTTTCATTGGTCAATAAAAACCTTTCAACACACCCATGACTCGAGTTTTTTCTCCCCTCGCTTGCATGCGCGTCCTGGGTAGCTCAACCTGTCCATCGCGGTTCGGCTGTGGTAGTACTATGCGATTGTGGTACTAGTCGGGTAAGTACAACGCGGCGCTCACTGCGGTTCGAGACTCCAGAACGCCATAACTTTTTCTCACGCGAAAAAAGGCTTATATGCTAATTACTTCCGGATCCTTACCCTAGACTACCTTAACTTTACCCTTCTATTTCATAGCAGCCCCGGTGGTCTAATGGTATGATACTGGCCTAGCTGGCTGGAGATCGAGGTTCGACTCCTCGCAGGGGAGCTTTTCTTTTTCTGTTCCTTTTTTCCTTACTTTTTTCCTTCCTTACTTCCTTAGGCTCGATCATCAGCTAGCCTCATCCAAGCTTACGCTCAATTCAAGGCACAAGTTAAGTCTTCCAAAGAAGCCAAGCCCGCCCTCACCGTCGACGACCAAGTCACGGCCAGTCTCATCAAAGTTCGTGGGAACGACCTCCACAAAGCAGAACCCAGACCCACCCTCGAAGAAGAGGAAAACGCCAAGTGGTTCGTCCATCCTGAAACCCACAAGAAATACCTCATCCACAGCCCCGATACTCCCAAGGAAATAGCCAACGACCTTGCTCGAGGCATTGGCAAAGTCCTCGTCACCAATCATGGCATTCTACGACGCATAGGCTTTCTCCCCGCCTGGAATACCTATACCTTTGCCATGGTCAATCCTCCCCAAGGACCCCACATCCACTCTGGTGATCCCAGCCTCATCGAAGCGTACGCCCAATGGAAGATCAAGGTCTCCAACGATGCCCTCCGCACGTACGAGCAAAAGGAAGAAAAGCGCAAAGTAGAAGAGCGCAGGGAACAGCGCAAGAAATACATCAAAGAAAGTCGTGACCGATGGATGAGATCCAAGGGTCATACCTGTGTTTGTTCATGTAACACCTGTACATGTAAATGTCATGAATACCCCTCCTATTAAAGAACCGTTAACCTCAAACCAACGTCTTGACTACCTTTTTAAACACCTCCCCTAAGTAAGTGCTCGCGGTAGCTCAACGCGTAGAGCGTCGGACTATAGTTCCGAAGGTTGCAGGTTCGAACCCAGCTCGCGGGACCTTATACTTTTTCAAGGATGAAGGAAAACAAAAAGATAAAAACAGATCGCCTGCTACGTCACCCGGCCCCTCCCCACTTACGTCACCCGTTACGTCACCAGTTACGTCACCCGTTCCCGCCTCCCCATTGGGTGATCCATCACCCCATTCGTTTCCGTTTCCGGTGATTTGCTATAGCAACGGGAATACATGAATACCTAGTTCATGAATAAATTATCGTGACCCTATACATAGACATACATAACTACTATTGTTTTTGATTATTATTTTGAATATTCAAATGTGAAAGGGACCGAAAAACAAAGGAACAAGTTACCAAACTTTGGTAAAAGTATGTCAGCTTCTCTCTTTCCTTTATTTACTCTTTCCTTCTCTCCATCTATTCATTTTCCCTTCTCCCCTTCCGCGTTATTTTTTTTCTCATTAAATCTTTACGCGAAAATAGTGACTGGCCTACATCGAAATAAAACATCTACAACAAAAAGTCGTGAGACAAATGAAGAAGTATAATCTCTGATTTAGGTATGTCCACGATGAATATGATCCTTTCCATTTTACATCGAATACTTTGCTGTTACCTGCTTTAAACGCACTCTTAATACAAACTGAGGAAATAAACAACTTAAAAAATTAAGACTCAAAATTTAATCATTGTATATATTCTTGTTATTTTCATTTTTGATAAAAAAAAGTGCTACCCAAAAATAAAGAAAAAACAACAACATAGAACATCGAATTTCTTAAAATCAAAAATACTTTAATATTTTCTGATAGTTTTATAGAATTGCACTATAAATATATAGTTTCCCTCGTTTTCCTTTTTCCATTTGCATTTTATCAACTTATTTGTTTAATGTAACGGTCTTATTTTTAAGATACGATTCCAACATTCCCGGCCGATAATATTTCTATGTCGTATGTTATCTCTGATCAACCGTCCTAGATATATAGATTTCGTATTTGAAAGCAAGGTCCATTTCCATGTCTTTCTTTGTCGTTATCAGAGACAATGTTAATTGACAAAACGTCCAGTCTGTTATTAGATTTGTTCGTAACCGCTGACAAGCAAGCACTGACGTTGCAGGATTACTGCAAGCTTGTTTCTTTCTTTCTTTCTTTCTTTCTTTCTTTCTTTCTTTCTTTCTTTCTTTCTTTCTTTCTTTCTTTCTTTCTTTCTTTCTTTCTTTCTTTCTTTCTTTCTTTCTTTCTTTCTTTCTTTTTCTTTCTTTCTTTCTTTTTCTTTCTTTCTGCTTTCTTTTCCATTTCCTTCTTCTCCTTTTTTGCTTGTTTTATTTTCCTTCTTCATTTATTCATTTCTGTTCTTTTTCCATACGTTTCGTTCCCGGCTTTCATTCAGCTTCTTCTTCTTCTCGTTTCTTTTCTATTCTTCTATTCTTTTACTTATACTTTTTTTTCCTTGTCCTTCATAATCCCTTATCCTTTTTTACATTTTTCCCTTTCTACGTCTTTTCTTTTCTTATCTTTCCTTATTTACGTTTTTCTCTCCGTCCTTATCTCTCTCCCTTTTTCATTCTTTTTCTTTACCTTACTTTTCAGATCGGTTGTTAAAATTCATTGTCCTTTAATCCTTTCACACTAAACCTCTTTTCTTTTTTTAATATATATGTATAAGGACCCACACACAGGCAATATCCTCTGGGTTTTCCATCACTACTAAAATGCATGGTAATAGACTAAGCACGTGTTCCTGTGGCTAACGATCGAACGATCAAATCCCCAGATAAGGTTTATTTCCCATCGACAAATATTGTAGTTTTACTTAATACATAGCACTAAACTCCAAATTGACCCTAAAAACAGTTTTAGGGGTTGATTTTATCAGGATCTTAAAGGGATCAGACCACTAGCAGTGGTTTTTTTTATCAAAGAAACTTTACGACAGGCAGCGATAAGCAAACGGCATGTAAACTATTGGTGATCTGGAAGATACGATATCTTTCATTTCGGTAATTCTTGGTGAGCGCTTAGAGAAATATCACATCTTTTGTAAGATGCACTCGTTAGAAGCTTTCTTTGTTAATATTGTGTCTTGCATCCGAACGCCTTGTTTATCTATAGTGTAAGGTTGACAAGTATTTAGACGTTAAATATTACTGACGGGAAAGATAAAGACATAAACACGTACTAGCCACAGAATGCTGCTTTGCATTTTTTATATAAAAGAATTTTAACTCCTTTATGTTCTTTCACACTGTTTTGTTCTTCTAATTAAAAAAAATTACGCATTCTGAAGATGATTTTTTAAACAATAAGCTCGAACTAAAAGCCTGGGAGGATATATTATATATGTGTTCACTTTCCGAGTGATAGAAATATCATAAAGCTCCAAGCGCTAAATTAAACGATAAAAACGGTCACAGCTTTTAGCGATATATTGACATTTGGAGAGTTTTACTTCGTAGTTATCGCTGCTGCGGCCATTTCAATAATATTCAAATAAAAACAAAAAAGGGGCTGATCTCCTCTCGAAACAAAATTCGCAGGGAAAATAAACAATAGATTGAAAGAAAACACAAAACATCTGGCCTAACGAGTCAATGCGCATTCAATTTTGATGTGCGTACAGCTCCGTACTCTTTGATAGCAATATTAACTTATTTAGGTCGAGAAAAGGAAATGATCTTTAAATATCTGTCTGTTTCTTAGCAAAGCCAAGGTTATCTTTAAGCTAAGATACAAATATGCTTGCGCACTGATGGAGTTTTTGGCCGTCTCGTTCCAGTCGTTAGACTGATTCCGAGTGATTACCAACGTAAATAGAATAAGAAAAGAGGGTTGAAGTGGGCGGGAAAATACTGTTTTGTTTTTAAGACGTTTTTCAATTCTTTTACCCCGGAGCCAAGAAAAATTGTCTAGAGTTGACGCTTAATATTCTAATACTGTTCTTCCATTGGCGTCTAAGGACCTACTAGGACAAGGTGCATGTTTATTGGAGTTTTAATTGTATATTCCACAATACCATTAATTCTAACACAATTTAATACATCTCTCTATCAAATGCCTAAAGGCCAATGCACTTATCTTTCTTTAAGCTCTCATTGCAGTGCGTCTAAAGTTGTGGGAATTAGAGCATTAGGAAGAGCCCTCGATATTCTTCAAATCTCTCCAAATTTTATTATGTTTTGCTTCTAATTTTTTGAATTTTCACATTGGAATATTGCATTTTAGGATCACAATTATTATTAGGTAATTTAGAGGTAAATTGAGCGGTTACTTTTGAGTATGTTTCATGGATTATGAAGTAGTTGGAAAGTCAGGTTTTTGAGTGATATACTCTCAAGCAGGGAAACCCTTATTTAGCGAGAATTTAGATATCTTTACTTTTTCGTACATTAAAGCGAAATCTTTAAATCCTTCCGGTTTTTCTTGCAATTCATCAGTGGAAATAACACGACAAGACACTCTCTTCGTCTTTCTTTCTTTTTTATTTTTTATTTATTTTTCGTTGATTAGAACGACCTACGTTTTTTACTTTCTTTTCTTCTCAAAAGTAATTGAAGTACGATGTTGGGAGCGAATCTTTTTCTTGTATTATTCATGTGTTAATTGAATTTGGCGCTCGTGAAACTTCGGACTAAACTATGCCTTAACTGTTTCTATCAATAAATGCTCAACCAATACAGTATGAAGAAGTCAGAAACGAATTTTACTACACCCACACCCCTGTAATCAGATTATTATTATTATTGTAGTGTAGATTAGACTCACCAAGCAAATGTCTATTCAGCATGGCCATCGACTAATATTGCGATAAAGGACTATAGTGGTAGATATTCAAGCGTGCGTGCGTCAGAGCCCTTGGGCTTGTAAACGTATAGGGTGAGAATCCGGCTTTTTCTAAATTTCTACCTCATATACACAAGCAATATCTTAAGATAAATTCCCCACTGAAAGACCCTTATCCTTGAGGGGGAATTCAAATGAAACGTACGGTTTGTTGGTTTGTTGGTCTCAGTGAATTGTATGAGCGTTGGTTTGTGATGTTGGCATACATAGACGTACAGTAAGTCATCCAAAGACTATGAACAATAAGAATAAGTAAACAGGAGTGTGATTTCAGAGGAAAGTTTCTCTTAATTCGAATCTAATTCAAACTGAATGAGAACACAAATAGTGTAGTCTGGGTATACTTTTGAATTTTGATACACAATCATTGGACGCGTGAACACTCTTTTGTTTCTAACTCTAATTTTGTTGCGTTTTAAATATAGGTGTTATTGTTTAAGAGCATGTTTAAATCATTAATATTTCTATAGATAAAATAACAAATAAAATAACGAAATTTATTTTGCACGGTCTTTATTGAATGGATGTCTGTATCAAAGAAACGAGCAGAGGCTTATCAAACCTTTTTATCTGGGCAGCCACTATTGGTTAACATAAATAGTATTTAGATATTTTGGTGCTTCGTGCTTCAGACAGAATCAGCCAAACAAACAAACAAAACTGACAAAACGACAACACAACAAACAAAGAACAACAACAGAAAGAGAGAAAGAGAGAAAGAAAGAAAGAAAGAAAGAGAGAAAGAAAGAAAGAAAGAAAAAAAGAAAGAAAGAGAGAGAGAGAGAAAGAGAGAAAGAAAGACGAAAAGAATGAAGAAAGAAAAAAAAGAAAGAAAAGAATAACAATCCGCCTACAAAACGAACACACTTCCCCACTCCCCCCCCTCCCCCCCTAACCCTCCTCCCCCCCCCCTCCCTCCTCCCTCCCTCCTCCCCCCTCCCTCCCCCCTCCCCCCCCCTCCCTCCCTCCCCCCCCCTCCTCCTCCTTCCTCTCCATCCTTAATTTGGAGTGCAAAGAGGTAGGTTTTATCGTTTGAAGTTTATCTTGAAGATAAAAGAAGGTTAGAAAGCGGAGTGAATGCGGAAAGTAGACTTTTTTTGAGTTAGTGCGCAAGCACATCTATATTCGCAATTCCCCCATAATGCATTGCGCTTTTGGAAGTAACCAGGGAAAACCGCAAACATCATAAAAAAGCGAAGACTGATCAGAAGAATGCATTTTATGATATTTAAAGATGCACAAGAAACAACCACAAACAAACATGATGTATGTTTAAAAGTCTTTAGTACACCTTGAGTGTTTCTTGTAAAGGAGATCCTTTATATCCTTCTTTGTTTGCAGCACTATCCAGCTAAGCAGTGAATTTTGTTTCAGCCAATCACAGCGTGTTTTGCTCTTTTGCCGCCAGCCGTCATTCCCAATCTACTCTAACCCAACTTATGTATATTTTTCTGTTTCCTTTTGACTAAAATATAACTCACGTGCCTACGAGAAGCAGAAATATGGAAAGGAGTAATGAAAAACATTTTCATCCTACCGCCATGTTGGCTTCTTTCTTTCAAGCTCCAAAAATGCTAAGGCTGGTCATTTTGTCCACTCATGCTTTGCGCGCCGCGTTAAACCCTCAGCTGGATAACAGTTAACTAACTATTCAGCCATGATAAAATTGTATCATTAATATTAATATTTTTTCAGATGAAAGCAAAACAGTAAACATTGCATGCACATCTCGTGTTCACACGATAAAACGTAGCCTCCTTTGCAGCCGTTCTTAGGGTCGTCACGCAACGTTTCCCTCCCCAAGAACCTAAGAACGGCTGCAAAGGAGGCTAGATAAAATGCGGTACCTATATAGAGGATATTACATAGGCGCGCGGAGATACGAATTTTATCTTCGAGTGTTGAAAAGATCTCTCACGAGTGAGCTTAGCGAACGCGTTACGCGAACGAGTGAGAGATTTTCGACACGAGAAGATAAAATTCCTATCTCCAAGCGGCCATGTGATATTTTGTTTATTATATAATTATCAATGAAGTATGTTTTGGCTTTTTCAGGCAATTCTTTCCGTGTATTTTTGAATAGCCATCGCAATGGTGTTATTTTCACGCGTGAAAATAACATGTTATTTTCACGTGTGAAGATATCAATTTTTCGAAATAGAGAAAAATAGATATTTCATTGGTAATTATATAATAAAAAGATATAATAACCGACTGATTCGGTTTCTGCCGAATATAGATGTGTGCAAGGTTGCAGAGTATTAAAGTTGTGCGTGCGCAAGTAAAGCAACACACCAATGCAGACCTTATTTGAATAGATTGAATACGCTTCAGGCTCAGCCTCTATAACTTTTCATGTCTTGAATCTAGCTATTAATTAGATAAAGAAAGTTTACTAATTTATGATCCAGGCTAAGTGTAGAGTGTAACTGATAATCACGAAAAACTATGCCATGCACGTGTAACGTTGAACATCATTCTCTACATGTTAGAGCCCTATGAGGTACAATACAATACTGTTCTGTACCTAGTATATACACTTATTTCAATAGTTAGTCACCTGAAAAGCTACAAAGCTGAGACCGACAAGGATTATGGGTAGATACATTTTACATGTTTCAACCGCTTAACAACTGTTGATGGACTTGAGATCTTCTACCAGTTACAAGTTAACCTCCTCTGAGCATCCTCAACTGCTGCAGTTTGTGTCAAAAGCTTTACTTGTTGGATATAAAACATTTCCCATGATTCTCAGCGATCACAGCTTTCTAGGTTTTTGGTGACTAACTTTATTGAAATAAGTATATATAAGCCGTAGCTAGAGATAAAGATCTTAAGAAGGGGGATATTAGGACGTGGTATAAGTACCCAAAAAATTGGGGTTTTGGGTGTCTAAGCGTTTAAAATACTATTCAGACTGCTACTCAGGAGAATTCTGATAATGTTTTGCACTCTGGCTTGTTGCCTTCATATATACCATGTAATACTTCAGTCACACCATTCATAAAAGTTTCTATTTTGGTTCGACGACTTCCTTTGCACCTGGGCTATCTAATTATTCGTAGAACATAAGAACACTTAAGACTAATCATTCTGGATTGATTACTGGTGGTAATGAACTAGGGGTAATTAAGAAACAGTTTTCTCTTTTGGTCAATAAATAAATTTAGATTTTAGCCCTTTTTCCCCCAGGCTAAGTGTAAAGTGTAACTGATAATCACGAAAAACTATGCCATGCACGTGTAACGTTGAACATCATTCTCTACATTTCATTGCCTTATGAGGTACAGTACAATACTGTTCTGTACCTAGTATATATCAGACGTAGCTAGAGATAAAGATCTTAAAAAGGGAAAAGAAACAGTTTTCTCTTTGGTCAGTGAATAAAATTAGATTTTAGCCTCCCCCCCCCCCCCCCCCCCCCCCTGAATATATCTATTAAGTCCCTGGTGGATTTCTAATAAATTATCAATGGAATGCATTATTGCTAAACATTATTAACAAAAGGAAACAACAAGATGTATGTTATCAGTGATCTGATATGGCGTAGGCGTGGTTCGGTGGGTGAGACGAGGGGTACGCAAAAGGCCTGACTAATAAATAAGGAACTATTAATAACTGGCTAATAATTATCACTTATGTGTTGGAACTAAATGTCGGAAGTAAATGACTCACTAAATGACTCACTAAATAGTATGTGAAATATTCCTTAAGATTGACATTTAAGTGTAAACATCTGTCTTGATATATAAATGTTCATCATATATCAGTATAAGAAATACATTGACTGTGGTTTTTACTATTTTTCTCGCATTTTTACAATGACGCACGCGATACGTTAGTTGGTTTTCCGGCTGATTTGAGAACATAACCGGAAGTAGTCATTTCCAAGGAGAAAAAAACCGCTGTTCTCGTTAATCGCGGACTCACCTGTGGATTCATTGTTTCGAAACCTTTACGATAGTTTGCGACGAAAATATGATAACTAAAACAATGATAACTAAAACGATGCATATTAACTTTGACATTGCGAGCTTGAAATATTTTAAGAACCTTTGGTAAAAGACATGTGTGTTCTTGACTCAAAAAAATCTGGTCGCATCTCAAAACTGGTTGCATTCATTAATGTTGCAATGTACTTAACAATACACTTGAATTACCTTAAATCTTCCCATTGGACTTGACTAAACTCTTGTCTTTGTTTCTTCATTCTTTAGTCATTTTCAACAGAAAAAGCTGCAAAATCAAAAGATGAACTCATCTTCATCTTTCCATACTCAGCATTTTATTGCACAAGCTACCGTTTGGTTCATTCCTAACCCGTACAAAGTATCAAAATGATCAGAGTAATTTCGCTAGAAATTGGATAATAAAATCGACTAACGACTCTAGTGAGTCTGACATCATAACCACTCTGGTGATCTGAAAACAATCCTGGCCACTAGGGAATCTGACCAACGCTGATTCTAGTGATATATATTATCGTATGAAACATTAGCCCCATTTTTTGAGTTATTGCAAAGCAAAACCTCTTGTTTCGTTGTTTGCAATCTTACAACAGTTAACTAATAAAGCCATGATGAAAACGTATTGTGAATATTTGATTTTTTATATTTAGATAAAAGCAAAATCGTAAATATTGCATGTATATAATTCTGTCGTTAAAGGATACAGTTGTATAAATATAAGTATACTTGATATACCCTTGCTAAAGTTTTAGATATTACTTTTACATAATCATTAATGAGCGTGTCTGCTCTCTTTACCTGTGCGTTGAGGTTCCATGATGTGCGCAGGTACATCATTCGTGACTCCTCCTTCCTTGAAGCTGAAATACAAACATAAAAATAAAGTAAAGCAAGCAAGAAAGAAAACTGAAAATGGTATTTAATAATGATGACGTCATTAATGACGTGTATGTAAGCGCAAAGCCCTTATATACCTAGTTAGCTTAACCCTGCAAATTGCCAGGGATAGTTTTTGTTCCTTTTACGGGCATTGGGGGAGGGGTTGGGGGAAGAGGGTGGGATTTAATATGACATTTAGGAGGAAGGGGGGGGGGGGGGGGGCGCACCTCAAAAATAATTAGCTAAATAGATAATTTATTTATAAAAAATTATCCTGTTTTAGTAGTGGACCCCCTCCTCCCCCCTCTTCCTTCCCCTCACCCTTCCCCAATGCCGGTAAAAAATGAACGGTCTCTAAGCTAGGGACGCTTAAAGCCCTAGCACTGACAAGCCTCAATCTAGCTTCCTATTTATCGCCTCTAGTTTATAAACAAGGACGTTAAAAATTACACACCAAAACTAGTCAAGTAGATTAATCTTAATTCTATTTTTGTATTTTACTGAAGTCGAAACAGAAGGCCACAGGTTTTTTAGTTGTTTTTTTTCCCCCCAACTGACCGGAAAGGAATAACTCTCTCTCACACACATAACACTTGCACACACAGAAATTGAACTCTCTCTCTCTCTCCCACCGGCCTACTTGAACTGATTACCTTCCGCCTGGGATAATCATGTCCTCGACATTTAACTCATCACTAACTTAACATGATTTCCCTCAATGCAAAGGTTCTCAAAGGCATTTTATGCTAATCCAAAGTAGCTAGAAAATGTACATTTTACATCAGTGCTCGCATCCAGGAGTCATAGGTTCAATAAAAAGATTTTTTTGATGACAGATTGATTTATATGCAACCTTCTAGTTCCTCCTAACAATTCCGTTTTAATGCTCCAACTCTTACTACTCTAACTATAATAAGTACGTATTGCTTGCATAAAATGTTGAACCAACACATTTCTCGTTTCCTCCCATGTTGCATGTATCGATATAATAATAATAATAATAATAATAATAATAATAATAACAATAATAATAATAATAATAATAATAGTTTCTTATATAGCGCATTTCAAATATTTCAATGCGCTTTGCATTAATTCTTTGCAGATTTCAATCAAAAATGTCACTGTCGAAAATTCATACTTGGAAATTAACATTTGTCCTTTTTGAAATGAGTTATTCTTTTTAGATATAAGGACTTCATTTAAACTAGCCCTAGGCTACTGACTAGACGTTCCTGTTAATGATATGGGAATGAATAAAATAAAAACAGATAGATAAATGGCATACCAGAGATAAATAAAAGGCATACCAGAGGTCTTAAAAAGGTAAAAGATTTCATGTGAACATGGATTATGTTCATAAGGAAATCAGGAGGAGGTCATAGAAAAATCTCACGACCTTGTCAACCTGAAAAAGTGCCCTTATATTCAAAAAGGTACGAAATTTCGTCTTATATTCATAAGGATGTAAGGACCCTTAGAAAAATCGACAAAAATCCTTGCCAACCTTCCACCAATAGGTGAGTTCCTATTCAACCCAGGTAATGGCGATGAGAATCTTTGACTCCCCACATCGCTCTTTAAAAATATTCTCTAATTCATATTAGTCGGGTTAATTAGATTAAAAAGTTACTGAAGTTTATACTTGACTTCAGCTGTGACTTTCATCGATAATTAGTCAAGTGGAAATTTTAAACTAGATTGTTTCCAATAACAAAATTGCTGGGAAATTTGAGATTTTTTTTTCTCCTGTTCTTCCCTTTCTTTCATTCTACGAATTGAGTGGTCGGAAAAAGTGCTGCTCCAAAACCACTGCTGCCTTTATCTAGAAGCATCTCAAGATACATAGTTGAATAACACCAAACTTTTATCGCAATTGAACTATGACAAGAGCTTTTATAGTCTCATAGAAGCCTAATTCACTGCTCTTTGAGTCGTGAACAAACCTGTTCAAAAGGACTCGTACGAACGCTAAACAAATAAACGGCTGAATTACGATCGGACATTGTCCTGAGAAAACAAATCGGTAAAGATCTCTGCAAAGAAATCGAGTCAGCTTGAGTTAATTTTTGCCCTTCAGGAGCGGAAAGCGGCTTCTGTGAAAGATACAAGAGACAATGGACAATTATCTCACCGCTTAATAGCCGAGGGCAACCAACACTTGAGATAATGTAAACAGGTTTTAATAAGCACGGGCTAATTGTTGCAAAAGGTCATTGAAGATGACCTGCAAGCCACGATTAATAGATCCAATTGATTGATGTCAATTTATACCTATTTATTACACGCCGGTTCAATTGGCATTACTTAAATAGCATTCACAGCCACTGTCGGGGTCGTTATTGCGTTTATTTATTTTGGGGACTCCCTCCAGGTTCAATGAGTTTGTTTGTATTATATACCGACATTGTGATCTCGTGTGGCCTGACTGCTACTACGCATACCATCTATCCCAAATCGACTAAATCCACCCTGATTCCGCTCTGTTGTTTGACCCTTCCCATCAAGTAATGTAGTAACAGCTATTGGCCTCGGCAACATTAGGCTAAGCTTGTTGGTTATTACCTAAGCCGTGCCAATTGTACCTCATCATTTGATTGGATTCTCATGCGGTGTCCAGTCATCCAAGCGTGCGCTCTTTCAAGATATTAAAAGCGAATATATACATTCTAAACAATCGAGACGACTCATCAGGGATTAACCTTTTCTATAGCTGATGGGTGCACAGCTTTGCACTAAGTACCACTTATTGTCATTTACTCGCACTATGAAACACACCAATGTATGTATTACAATATAAACATTTGGCTAAAAGAGCCGGACACCACGCTTCAGCGATAGCTCGATTACTCTTAGTTTTGCGATCTATTCTTTTTAGTGTTTTCTTTTTTATTCTTAATCCTTAAATCGATGAGTTATTTCGGGACCAGCCAGCGACACGTTGCTAACAAGTTAGCACAGGTGTCAAGGATATTTGGAGTGTGTGATTGAATGAAAATTCCATCCGTTGGACAACAGAGATAATATGCTCTTGCCCAATCAAAATCCTTAAAGCAAAGCCAATAGAATCCAATGGGATACTGCAAAGATAAAACCCTAGTACTAGAACCTTCGTCAGGCACGGGATCCCTAGTGACGAAGACATTCTTGAAACAAAATCTCACGAAATTTCGTTCTATTTTTTTTAACAAACGTGTTAGCTTTGTAACACCTTAAGTCAATGCCTACTAAAACGGAGAACCAGATTCTCGTATGTATCGTTTTGTTAAGGTGTAGTATTCAATCATTTCATTGAGAATCAAAGAGAAGACTTCAAGTCTCCTCAGCCAGTACCCCCAACCAGGTCTATTTAGACGTACTACCAAACTTCAAGGGCGACCACCTTTGTTCTGCCCAAAACAAAACAGTCTTTACGGCGTTTGCTTACAATAAAAATCGTCTTAGCCCATTTTAATTATTTCAAGCTATTGTGTGTTTTTTCATTAGGTTTATTTACTTAGCATGCGAACTCCTCATTTAATTAAATTGTTTGTTTGCTAGCAATAACAGAATCTTTTGTTCTTTCTATAAGTCAATACAAAATTTTATTACGTGTATCAAGTAAATCAGTAATACAGGGACGATGGAGTATCGCCGCCATCTTTATCTCGTATAATGGCATCCCCAGATGAAGAGCAGTGGGAGGACAGAAGTTACATCAAGGGCAAAGACTGAAGGTGACTTGACGACCACGGTTATGAGCCAAGCAAACGACACACTTGGCATCCTTTATTGTCATAACAACCGGCGTATATATGACAGTTAATTAAATACTGAACTAATTAGAAAACGGTGACCCTTTGTTGGGTCATTTAACGATGAATTTTCCATTGTTGGTTGGGACGTAGCAGCTCAAGCGACAAGAGTTTGTTTTCTGGGATCGTTGATTTCTTGCCGTTAAAATTAGAACTTGGCCACTGCTAACATCTATCTACTGATGTTATATTTGTACAAGGGTTTGTACTTCATCTTCTTTTAGAAATCTCAATATATCTTAAAGAGGACACATTGTTGCCCCTGGTTTTTCACAAAGGTTATCATTTTTTTCCAGCGTGAATATATAAAATATTGTTTTCAGAATCAAAAACGTTATGTAAAAAATAATGATGTCACCAAAAACTTGAACAGTTAACTGCAAAGCAGAAGATTTACGTGTCTTAGTGACATCAAGAAAAGAATGAGACTTATCTTTGCCTTGGTGCTTACAGCACATTCATTAGCATCGTTAGTACTGTTCTTTGATTGCACCGAATACCGTGAGCAAGAGCCGCTCTCTGATAAGAACCACAGTATTCATGATGCACTGTATTGGTAAGCAAAGCCACAGCTATCTCTCTCGAAGCACATTTGGCCTCACATGTATTTCTAATTAGGCGAAAATCTATATCTTTGTCGGCTGATTTTAATACTCCACAGTCCGCCACTCTGCGGGAAGCACCTTGAGACTATTCCTGTCTGCATTTAACCCCATAATTCCCAAAGAGTTACCGCAAGTGAATCTACAGTTGTCACAGGCCTCAAGGACTGAAGAATAAAAGAAAATTTCTTAAAGGAATAAAATTTGAACATAGCTTCAAACGTCGCTTAGAACTTGAACCTTCAAAAAGAGCAGAGGAAAATGCTGGATCAACCTGTAAAGTGGATGAAACAGTCTGTTGGCATGCTACACGGGACACAGTGGTCAAATCATAACTCAATTACAATAATTACTATTATTAACTTCTGCGCTCATATATGACCCTACTTGGAACAACCATTTTAACATCTAGAATGAATTATAATCTTTGCCTTTTTACGATCTAAAGCCATTATGAGGGAAAGAAATATTCAATATCGAAGGTGCGCAAATAATTGCAAATAAATATCAAAACTACTGGAGAAATAATCCCAGTCAAAACGAAGATATGATTTTGATATTTCTTCCGTTTGGAATGTATTGTTTCCGCAATAATCAATTTAACTAATTTATTTATTTTAAAAACCAAAGTCAAAAGAGGATATTATGAAATTCTTGTTTGTACTCTCATTAACTTTCATTAAGCTTAATAACAATTTGATATACCAATATTCCCTTTGGCGTTGAAACGATACTTTGATTTAACCGAAAATATCGATGATGGTGCACTTCGAAATAACTGAATCCGTTTGGGAGTCAGTTTTAGTCAGTCTTTGCTTATAAAAGACTTGGATTTAGCAAACGAAAAAAAGCTCTTTCCAAGCTAACATGTGCTTCTGTGAATGGTATCGAGAGGGGGCGGAAAACTCGTAGCCGGAAAAAATGTTTTATATTTTGTCCAAGAATTCGAAAACCAAAGCGGCATTTTGTTTCTAAGTTTGAAGATTATCCGGTCGGAAGTTAGCGTCAGATGACTCCGCCAGTGATCTCATGCCGGCAACGAAGAAACTGATGGATATATCTGGCAAGCAGCACCACTTGCATCTAAACTGACACAGCACGCTAGGCTATACTATATATACTCAATAACTCCATACCAGTGGTATGAAGTTTTGGTTATTGGATTTAGAGACTACATTTATTTGAATTAAGTCAGTTATACTCAGTTACAGCGCTTACATGTGGACCGGCAGTGATTTCCTAAGCAACAAATTAAACAAGCTTGAACTGCAGCAAAGTTTCTAAAAAAAACATAACGGAAGCTTTTTTCCTTATTGACTTGCTTGTATCCTCACTACTGTGGTTTTCAGCCAATTAAATTACTGAAACCGCTCTACAGTTTTGTAGTCAAGTGTGTAATTCAATGACAAGGGTTTTTATACGTGGTTATTGAGGTCAATACACTATCCACAATATTTGCTAAACAACTAGTTTATAGACATAAGCCGGGTTAATTGGAATGTGCGTGTCTTGAAAGGTTCGCGGACGTCGCTCTGTGATTCTCCGCAGCGCAGATATCAAAAACATGATCATTAACCCAAACTATCGTTAATTTGCCGAACGGCTGCGACTATAATTTCAGTTGCTGAGCTTAAATATCTAAGTTTCGTCACGAAAATCCTCGGGAAGATAAGTTGGAAAATGCCTCGGTATTGGTGCTGTACATCAACAATGTATCATTCAACAAAGTATCAAGAGCTTTTCTTTCATTAATGAATGGAAAGAACATATAAATCTGATTTACTCGTCTAAGTTTAATTTAAAAAATACCTAATAATGTAAGAAAGACGTGATCCATGAACAAGTCCTACGAGAGATCACCTAATCTTAGGTTTTTGTAAATGAATCAAAATGACACATGTAAATTGAATACCCTTTTACTTTCGAAGTCCTCATCCTTGCCTTAACAGTCTGAAGCAAAGACAACCACAATACGCCTGAAGCTATAAGGGCCTTAACGATCCGAGATCACATATCTAAAGTTTTCAGTACAAGGCTTTGAGCACGATTCGTGGTTGACCATGATGTTGTTTGGTTGTGAGCCGCACCTTTGTTTCAGCAAGCTTTTCAATGATTCAACGCTACCAGCTTTATTAGCCTTTATCTGTTCATCGGACCAAAGAAAGAACAAATTTGTTCACTTTCGTTTAGAGCTACATCAGTTGACCATAGTATCCGCTCATTGTTTTCTTATTTTAACGATATATGTCAGCTATGATGCTTGTTTTTTACAATGACATATCACTCATGAACTAGCCATCCATTTCAGTTTCAGTTACAAAATGCTTCCAATCTTTTTCACTGTAGCGTCTTTCCATGTATCTGTATGAGAAGAGCATTGTCCGACAAATGAAACAATTTTGCCCGAACCTAAGCAAAGGCAAAATGAAAAATGCTTCTTCACTTCAACTATATGCTGTGTTCCATTATTGTGAAACCAGGATCACTCCTGCTTCGTCCTCCCTGCACATTAAAGCAACTCCATTTGCGGCAGTAGACTTAACCACAAATAAATCAGAAAAAGAATGATTCAGTAAGTTTATCGTTATCTACCATTAAAGTAGTTAAAGTTAAAGTTAACCGTCCTCTCAGAATTTACCACAGACAATTTTTCCACAAGACTCTTGAGAAAGCAGTACCGCAGTCACCACGAGTCACACATCGGCAACATGTGTCCATGCACGCGCTTGGAGGTACCCTGCAACGATTGGACTATGTTCACGACCCGTAACCTAATTTATAAATTTATTAGTAAAAAAAACTACAAATTATATTATCTGGTGGGTGCATTGATGCCCCCAGCAAGTTAAGTACCGAGTTCACCATAAGGCTCCCATCATACAAACAGGTTGTTTAGTTCAATGATCGTGAGGAACGAAATTGATTTTCCTCGACCGATATTAATTGAGAACAGGTTTTAGATTTTCGTGTGAATGAGATCGTAAATGCTACCCTATATTAGAACTCATTACCTGAAAATCCGCCACATCCCTGTTTTATGATGAGTTATAAATTGGCTCTGTACAAACTAGTTCATTACGCTAAATGCTTCCCTTAAAACTGGGTCAAACATGAACTAATCGTTTCACACAGCGTTCACGAGAGACATTCCTTCGTCTATACTTTTGAGTCATTCTAGCATTGGCTAGATCAGTTCGTGAGTACTTTTTAGATCTATAGATTTCTCACGTCTCTAATTCTCCTGGGAATGGCTTTCTTAGTTGTCAGTACACTTCTTCACGTGAAAAAAGGTAAAGAAATCATGTTAAACTTGGAATGCTTTGAAAGATTATTTATGTACAGGCAGGTCGATATCAGGTCAGCTAACTAGTTAAACCTGCAGGAGTGAAAAATTTTGTAAAGTGAGTTAGAAAAAAATCTTCTTGTAGCTATTGGTGTTCTTTATTGTATGCATTTACTTTCACAAAATCAGTAAGTAATATGATTGAACAATTGGTTCTGTCAAAAAGCTTACAAGCCATAAATCTGGATCATGACTGATGAAAGCATGCAGAGGTTCAAAACATTAACTCAAATCCAGCTATATTTTCAGTTTACTAGTTTTCGTATTTAGTCTGAAATACTTATGGACTTTCTTGAAGCCATCCCTGCTTACAGGAGCGTTTTCACTGATAACAGAATACTTGAACGACCAAAATAAATGATCTAGACAAGAATTCCTGAGTCCAAACTATTTGGCAACACAAGTGTTCATGTCTGTACACGACATTAGTCTATCAATCTTAAGTCATGTGCCAAGCATTATTTCACCAAGCATATTTGGAAAAAAACTTATAAAAAACTTATGGGGAATTTAGAAATGCTTGTAAGATCCAAGATTGAATCAGATTTGTTCAGGATAGTCTAAATCAATTCTTTGAAGATATTTGGTAATCTGCTAAATATCTAAATTCCTTTACTTTTTTGACGCCAAAGGAGTTAATCATTTTGTCGGAACAAACCATGCAGAATGAATGTTTTTCTGAATGCACCTTTGGGAATTATTTGATCACTGATTAAAACTAAAGAGATAGAGTAATCCTCAATCAAATAGAAATAAGAGATGCCACACTGACAAGAAACTATAGGAATTAATTTAAAGATATTTGAAGCATCTTTCATAAAAAATTGATACAGTTATTGAATAAAAAAAAAATTAATAAGATTTTCATTAGATTTTTCTAACAAAAATCGCATAGAAAAAACGTTAAGGAACTTTATCGAAGTAAAAAACAGTTCTTGTCTTTTAGTGGTGTTATGAGATACAATTTAATTAGATCGTGTTGCAATACTATCAAATGTTAGGACAGTTTCCGTATTTTCTTCTAAGCATTATCCTGTAAAGCTATCTAAAATTAGTAGGAACTGTTCAAAATCGAAAACGAAATGAAAAAAAAACGTCCAGAGATATAAGTTTGAGAAGAAGAACTGCTTTATTTTAGTGTGACGATCAGTTTTGTCATGACCGTTTGTAATGGGTATTTTCGTGGAAAATTCTCATTACCAAATTGCATGACGTGTTTGCTCAATTTTCATTAAAAGAAATCTATTCACAATTTATATGCAGTGTAAAAATGCTATTTCAAAGTAAAATAAATTAAACTTATCTTGATTTTAACAGACGAGAGTGTTTAGGAAGAGTTTCCCCTTCCAACTGAGCAAGCTTTTCCTCATCAATTATGTTATGGAAGATAATTCATCAAAAAGACATAACTTATCGCAAATTACTCTTTGCTAATCAAAAACAAGCCAAAGAATTCACAGTGCAGTAAAAGAGGACCGACACAGGATACGTTATATAAACCATGACTTAAAGCAAACCACATTATTTGCTGCTAATAATGGGTTTCTTAAACACCGAGGTTAAAGCTAGTATTTCTCTAATAGGTTTCCCTGTGAGAAGTTCCGTTGAGTTTTTCAATCCCTAATTCTCCGTCATTAAGGCACGAAGGAGAAAACAATCTCCTTGTAGTAGCCAGGAAACGAGGTTGTGTTTAGATGTTAATTTAAACGAAGGCGCTATAAAAGAAGTGGTTAGCTATGGGGGTCTACTGGAGGCGTGCTGCGTTCCCTCCACGATCATCAGTTACGGCTTTTATCGCAAGGCATTTCGCCATCAATTAAAAACTCAAACAGATCTCAGGCTACATGTTCATAGGCTAATTCTGATACACATGATTAGCTCAACTTATGTTAAGTAAAACACGCCGAGGAAAGAAACCATGTCTGGGTAATGCCGCAGAATATTACGGTTCGACCGAACCCAGCTAATGATCATCATTCCATACACATTGTCTTCTTTTTAGCAATAAAACAAAATATTTGTCTATCTTATTTCTCATAATTACCAATCCTAAATAACTTGTAAATCGATAAAAAATGAAAAGAAAATTTCCAGTCTTGTCTGTGTGTTATAGTAAAACACCTTTCCCCATTTAGTTAATAATTCTTTAATAGTTTTTACAAAGTTGATTGATTTTTATATTATATAATTTAATGTTTCTTTTACAGTGATGTATAGTTGGTTAATTTCTACCCCGTTTTGATGAAACGAAACTCGACCACTATTGTTCATAAATTAGATTGGTTCTCCTTAATTTTTAAATCATTTGTACAATTGTTTACATGCAACTTTCCTTACAGAATGATATTTGGATGATAAAGTTTACTTATAAAATTTGAGTTAACATTTAAACACAATTAAACTAAGTTGTTTGGACAATGAATGGTTTTAGATCAATGATTATTTGAAATGTCTTAAGGGATCATAACGTAAAATACAAACTCAATCACTTATCTTTTGTTTAGACCATGAAATGAGAGAATGATATGATTATTTCAGTTTTAACAAGAATTCAGTGGTCATGTTTTCCAAATTAAAAGCCAATTCATCAATTAACGTTCGAAGCTAAGTACATAACATTGGTAATCATACCTACTTAGTTTTAGACAATAATATATACATACACACGCTCAATCGGTCTTAGAAGTTAGGGGTTTGATCGTTCGGACGACAGGTAGGTAGCTTGTTCTTGTGTCGACTCGCTGTTCTTATTTATATACAAATCAGCTGAGCTTAAGTCTTTGTGAAGTATGTCTACCTTGACATGATGTTTTTAGGAAGTCCGGCGTATTTTATACTCTGTATATAGCCCGGTATTATAACAGGGTCTTCAATGATAATCTCATAAGTGTCCGTATGTAGGATGTGGTCTAATAACATAAGGAATCCCACTACTGCTTGAGTAATAGTGCATTTGTGAAGGACACTGAGCTCCACATAAGAATCCAGGTGGATATCCAGCGAGTGAAGTCGAGCCGTGAGGAATATTCGGCCGCGTAGGAGCCGTCACGTCCATCCCAGGATTTTGTTTTTTCCACTTTGTGCGTCGATTTTGAAACCATATCTTAACTTGAGTTTCTGTCAGGCCGAGGGAGAGGGCCAAGTTAAGTCTCTCGCAGACCGACAAGTATCTCGTAGATTTGAATTTATTTTCCAGAGCTACTAACTGTTCATATGTAAAAGCAGTTCTAGCGCGTCGTGGTTTGCCTTCCTTGGCTCTTTCAGAAGTTGCGCGTTTACGTTTTGACTTACTCAGTGTCTTGGAATCGTCGCTCGTTGCTTCGATCATTTCTTGATATGATTTACTTAAATCTGCTTCAGAATTCTTGTCATCTGAATCTTGAATCAAAAGAGGTCATAATTAAAAAGGCTCACGCTGTTTGATTTACTATATCTTAGCAAGTAAGCACTGGTTCGGTAATCTTTTACTAGATGAGACCAAATACCCTTTGATTTCTACCTTGAGACAGTTATGGAATTTGAAGCTCATTGAAACCAAATGAATTAACAGCTGATTTACCCTTCCGACTATTAAACACAGATGAGAGATTTTTGCCTGGGAACCTACTATATTATTAACCCGGGCTGTTTAACGAAGAATACAGGAGATAAAGTGAACCCTAAGCGCTCGTTTTGAGACTGATTAATTTATCAGTGTGTGTAGCTTTTAGGTTAAATGCCTGCTAATGTTTTCCTGAATGAAGTATGAGAAGAATATAGAGTTGACGAGACGACAAATAGCCTTCAAGTCAGGAACGTAACGACTTGTGTATGGAATCTGCAAGCTTGCCACAAGGAGACAACCCGCTAAATCCGACTCAAGAAATACAAATTACCTTTATTCTGCATGATATCAAGCATTAAGGCAAGTGAACTGGGCGTGTGTGAAACGATTACCGAGTAAAAATACCAAACAAAATACTTCAACACACAGAGTAACTAACAAGAAAACGTTACTGAGAAAGCTAGCTTGCGCGCCAGTATCTTTACAGAATTAAGCGACTCACCATGTGCTTTAGAAGGTCTGTTATATCTCGTAGCAGACATCCAAGGATGCCATACACCAGCCTGAGAATTCTCCCTTAAGGAAGATTCACAATCAGAGTCTCCTTCGCTGTCGCTCGATCGCCTCCGTAGCGGTGCTGCGGTAAATTTGTTGGGGTCTAGAATATCTTTGACCGAAAATGATGTGACAGAGGGTCTAATTTCCTCTGGTCCTGTGTTGTTTTCGATTTGGGATTCTTCATCTGACTCGGCCTCCACGTCCAGTGTGTTCGCTCTGACATCCATGAGTGAATGATTTTTGAAGTGGTCCGGACAGAGCATTATAAAGCAAATGGTTTGTGTGTTTTTCTGTTGTGTAAGTGCCTTACTGGGCCAATGTTGCCTTTGGCCTCAGCTGCACTGTTGGGGGTGGATCTTATTCTATGTCTATACGAACGCGGTCCACTGGACAATGAACGTTAGTGACGTCTGATTGGTCGTGCTTTGATGAATCGAAGTGAGCGTAATTGCCATCCAAATTAATTGAATGAAGTGACAGAGTAAGTGTCGATGAGTTGTGATAACGATTAACACCTAATGCTCACTTAGATTCAAAGCCCTTCAAAATAATCACCCTCCTGGCTGATAAGAAGCTTATCATGAGCAGGAAGCTTCAAAGTCGAGCGGAACTATACATGTAGGGGCGAAAAACTACTTTAGGAACTACGTAAAAGGGGTCCCGTTTGACACAACGACTTTTATTTAGATTTTCACCATCCATCACACGCTATGAATCCGCTCTGATGTTGCCGATAGGATCCATGGAAATTCAGTTTACAGAGCTTCGAATTCAACCCCAAATGACCAGACTCCGTATATCCTGTATACATTAAATTTGTTTATACTTGCATTTTATTAGGTTTGACAAGCAAATATTGCTCTTAGAATTGTCCGTTAAGTAACGCTATTCAAGAAGCCTTTTATTCCAGGAAGCAATAAAAGCTCGGAAGTCAACTCGTTGAATTAGCGAGACTGTATATGTTACCACAGCACCACATCAAAAACACATTCAAGTGGTTTAGTTGTCATTTTTCCGAATTCAAACTGTTACCGGTAATAAACTTCAAACAAGGGCTCAGTAAGCACGCAGGATCTGAACACAAGCTCTCTATTCTATTGACTTTAAACAACGTTTGCTTTGATTACTAGATGATTTTGATTACATCATTGTAATCTAATTAATTAATACTACAAGTTTTCGTGTTTGTAAAACTGTGTGTTCAGAGATTAAACGTACTAGAAATATTTAATAACTTTAGGTCAAACCGATGAGAAAACAACTCTTGGAAAATCGAAGCCAAGAGACGAACAAGAATTGGCTAACAATAGATAAATTCTGCGCTTCATTAATCGTTAGGAATATCGTTGACTGGTAGATGTTACAGGGGTTTAAACTGGCGTTTAGCGGTATCACCAAAGTTGATCCCAACTAGCAAAGCTCTTGCCGAATATTCTTTACAGATTGCTGATTGTTAAAGCGCATCTTCGAGTGATCTGATTCAAAGTCATCAAGTTTTTGTTTTGTGACTTTATCGATGAGTTATGCCACGATAAGCTTCACTTGCGATTTGCTAAATCTACTAACAATGTTAATAACCTAATCAATTAAGAACAATCTGTAATATTCAGGTTGATTATATCGCTAGGTCCTTAACGCTCTACCGCTATGATCACAGAATACTGTTAGTTTAGGACGTGAACTTTGTAAGAGAGGGCAAGAGTGGGCTCTGATTTGACACTATGTGATGAGCATGGCCGAACGTCAATAACTGGCGGTATTGGGTGCCTTTCGGGAACGATGTGATCTCAAAGTAATTCAAACACCGTTAAACTTTATAATTAAGTACCATTTGGAAAACGAATCAGCTTTTTTTCACAATCCAAGGCAATACCGCCCGCAAGAATCATGATTCTGTCATTTGATCAGGGAAGAGTAAGTGTACGAGGAAACACCAGACAAGCTGGGGTTTTGAGTTGATCAGGTGTCTTGATTGATGGCTTTAAAAAGTCCAAACATGTTGGCAATTTCTGTCGTGTTTTCTTTTCATCTCCCATGCGATTTCCTCTAAACATTCTGTTGTGTATTGTGTAAAACAATAGAGCTCTCGCCAAAGAGTTTATTATCACAAGACAAGAAAAGGAAATTAAAACATTAGCTTCAAAAGACCCGATAAATAAGCTGCAAAACAGCCCGAAGGAAAAGATGTTATAACAATATGCCAAGAAAAAGATTTTTCCTTCTCACTAGAACTACTATAATCAAGTACTAACCGTAGGAAGAGGATTAAGGGATATAGGAAATACAACCAAGAGGCCTTCTTAAGCAATCTAAGAGATCAAAGTCTAAATTGTAAACGAATTCAAACGTGTAAACAAAACGTCGAAATTTGCACCGCCTTTATATACACACCAAACATGCCCTTGTATATCTAGTTATGGATGGAATACCATACATCTAGTAGGCAGATGGCTTGATTAGATCACACGATCGTTCACAAGAGATTCAACATCATATTGTATTTTGCGTATGAAGTGCAGCGAGAAATCTGCAGTAAAAATGTCTCTATCTCAGCCCCTATAGGTTTTGGTTTATAAAGCCCATTAAGAATGAAGACCTTTAAGTTTAGAGAAGGGATGTGCTAGAGGATTATGTTTAGAAAACATAGATGACACTACATGTTATTTTTCCAGACAGTTATCCATGTTTTTGATTGTTTGAAGATTTATTGTTTTTGAAGCGTTCGACACAGAATAACCATCAAAAGAGAAAGTGGGCATTAAATTGAAAAACCACACACAAACAGACAAAAAAAGCTTATTTCAATAAGGAGATTTATAGAATATTGGACGAGAATATGTAAGTATATTGTAAGTGCTTGTTTCTGCTGGTTATTGTTAAAGTTAGCCCTGATTGTTATATATAAGTATTAATGATTTAATTAAAAGTTACTAGAAATTCTCGTTAATCAAGGTCTCCATCAAGCCGTATTGTGAAGTTCCGTACTAAATATGATATTTAACTTATTTTTAAAAAGATCCTTTGCAAATTAATTGTCCATATCTAGACTCTACTTTTTTTTGCCATTATGAGCTTAACTATATTCTCTGGAAGAGATTAGGAATATTACAGCGAATAAGCACTGTAATGAAGTTGAATTATTATACTTAAAATTCCTAAAATAGAAGTTTTATTTATTTAGAAAATGCTTATAAATTTTGGCACAAATTTATGAGCAGTACTTGTGCTACTTTCAGTGGACATTTCTTTAGCACGTTCAAGCATTTTGACAAATGTTTATATATGCTTTTTCTTTTTAAACCAAGAAGTGCTAATAAAACAAATTATTTTTTTTCAAGTTTGATTAACACTTTGACGAAAAAAATTAGGAAAATACTCCAAGTGACTGAGAGTTTTTCAAAAGAATAATCGACAAAAAAAAGTCCTTAGATAAACAAATTATGCCATTAGAAGAGAAATGCGGCTCAAACAGAAAAAGGTTCTGTTTATTTATAATCCGCTCTACTACTTTGGAGGATTTATTATTGATGTTTTCAGATTTTTAATGCCGTTACAAAGTTCCTTAACTTTTATTAGCGTCATGTTATGAAAAACTAGAGTTTCACGAAGCACTTTTCCATTAACTGAATCTCTCTTAACAAAAAATAGTGAAAGCTTTCACATTAGTACGACAATCATTTGGTCGTTTCCTTTCAATACTGGTATTATAGCTCACCCTGAATGGATCTTAGACGGTATTCTGAATTCTGACGACTTCCTCAATGAAAAAAACGTTTTAAGACTCAAGACGGGCTTAGAAAGGAATAAACCCTGGAGCTCTTGTAATTGTGACAAAATCTAGAAACATTTTATCTTGATTCGGAAGTATTTTGTTGACTGAGTTGTAAGATGATGCAGAGAAAGGTTTCAAAAAGGAAACAAGTGTCTTCCTTGACAAGGCAAATATATTTTTCATTTTTTAATAAAAGTAATTCATTACATTGTTTCAAATTTGCGGTTGGCTAATGAGACTGACTGCCACTGCTCAAAAAAAAAAAAAGCTTTTTCCTAAAAGTTTCTTATTTTTCTGCAGTTCATTTATTAGAGATTTTTGAGTGACATCTTTAGGTTTTTAATCAATTCTTATTTTCTTTTTTCTTTTCTATATTCTATACACCTATTTTAATTTCGACAAAACCAACGATACGACAGAAAAGTGAACGAACAACCAAAGATCTTTCTCGTTTTTCTCGCAATCCCACAGTTAAATTATAAAAAAATTATCATTATTATTCTTACCACGGAAATTCATTACATGTTTCCAATTATTTCTATATTATTTGTACAGTAAGCGTAGTGCCATACTACGCTATGTGGGATCCTGATTTTAAGCCATGACAAAGGGTTTCACTGAACACCTCCCTGATTGAAAAACAAAAGCTTCACACTTTCACACAATATCAAATAATAATGTTATTTATTTGATTTTAACTCGAACATGTATATATTTACTTTAATTTAACCAGAACATATATTTGCTTGTTTATTTTATGCGCTTTCTTAAAAACTTTTAAAGAACACTTTATAGCTGTCTGATAAATAAGAAGATTAAAGTCTATCGATCGATTAAAATTAAACTTTACAAGTAAATCCGCCATGTATTAATGAATTATATCAAAGCATTTTCATTTAATATGGTCATGATATAAAGCCCTAAACGCTTTTCATATCAAAAAGGAAAGCAAGGAATGAGAGAAAGAAAAAAAAAATGAAAAAATTAAATTCCAATTCTTCAACTCATTTATTTGATTAAAAAAGGAAAGGAAAGGGAAAGGGAAAAAAGAAAGAAAGAGAAAAGGAAAGAGAAATCATGGGACAAGCTTGGATCGAAGTATTACAATCTTTCAACCGAATCTTTTTAATGAAAAAAAGAAAAAAAAAGAGGGAAGGAAAAAGGAAGAGCCGAGTAGGAAAAAAAAAATGCATGAGACAAGGCTTGATCACGCAAAATATTTTCGAAGTAAATAATTCTAAAATGAAATTAGAATTCTTCGACTAATTTACTTGCCTGATATTCTTAATTATTCAGTCTTTAATATCAATAATTCACTGAAGCTTTATGTTTAAACTTCATTGATTAGGGCTTCGGGGATACAAAATCGCTGAGCAAAGTGCCTTTGAAACACTAATTAAAGCCTTAATGTTGACGCATTGGAGTAGATAATGATAGTACATTGAGCGATAAAGTCAGCAATATCTAAGAGGAATCTTCAACTGTAATAAGTCGATAAATATATATAGCTGACAGCTCAGTTCACAGTCTTGCTATATTACTAATGTAATACTGTATATTAGGTTTTTTGTCTAATTGCATTCCGCTTAGTACTCAAAGTCACACCCAAAATAATCAATTTACTGAATTTCAAAGATCATAGAAGGATGTGGACAGAATAGCGCCCGAGACTGCGCTAAAATGTTATCTGGATTTTTTTATTTTGCAGTCAAGGGGGAGACTGATTTAATCGAGATATACAAATTGGACAATTGAGATAAATATTTCGATCGCGACTCCTCAATTTTCTTTCTTGTGGTATTGGCCATTTTTTTAATTTGCTTTTCACGGATCACCTTGTTTGGGGTGTTTTGTTCATATTCGGAGACATTCAAACGGGCATTGAATTTGTAATCAGTTATAAAGTACTCTCTTGTAAAGGGCGCTAACGGATATGCTCTCAAAGCAAAAAAATTAATAAAATGAATTTTGTCTAACCAAATAATTCATAACTTAGCGTAAGCAATATTTGGGTACCATTTACATGGAATCCCTTGAAAAAATGTAAAATAAATTAAAACAGTTTGCTTATAGTATGTGAGGTATAATAAAATTATAAGAATATTAAAGACACATCGACTTTATTTCATTAAGGCAATTCATTTATTCTCGAAGTTCATCTTTGAACTTGTTCTGTAATAGAAAAATAAACAATCTGTGATCGTAACATTCGTGGAGGAGGAACTATTGTGAAGAAGCAGCAAGAACTGGCTTCTCGCAGAAACAATAAACCAAAAACTAAGAAAAATAATTGAATAATAAATAAAAGAATAATGATAAAGAAAGAGAATAAGTGTAATGTTTATTTAAATATGTCACCTCTGAAGTCGACTTATCGATGTCTTGATTTGATTTCATTCATGATCATCTTCTTATTTTATTGATTTCCATTTAACAATAGTACGTTAATATGATTAGTACTTTCCTTTCGATGAAAATTGATTCATCAAACACTAAACTTTAAGACCAAAATCACTCATGAACAAACTTATACCTAATTTATGATGAAAGGTCTCAGAAAAATAGAAGAAAAATAAATGTAAAAGGCTAAGAAAATATTTGTAAGGAATGTTTTAGGAATTTCCCCCGAAAACCAATCATGGGAGGTACGTTCAGCTGTCTAATTAACAGCATGTAATATGTTTTTCTTTAAACTCTAAAGTTTCCTCTGGTCAATGCAGGTGAATTAAAAGCCTTTAATCAAATGAAAAACAAAGTAATAATTCGTGTTAACGAAGGTGAAAGTAGATTAATCTAGCCCCAGTCATATTATATGTGGCAGGAAGAAGCACAAAAGCTGGCTGAACAATAGCTCACAAATACATCATCAATAGAGGATCGCCTCATTTGTTACCTTTTCAATTTTTATCCACAAATGTCAGTATTTTGTTTTTACTGTTCAAGTTCATGTCAAATTTTGAAAATATCTCAACGATATGACCTCCTAGTGCTGAGTTTTTCATACTTTTGACAGGGTTAATCTTAAGATAAATAACTTCGTTCTAAGTAACAAATGGAGTAAATAGTTCGAGTGTTAAAATCGTAATCTTGCGATGTAGTTAGTCAAGAAAATATTGACCTTTAAAACCGCGCTTTTGACTGACTCTCAAATTAGTATATACATATTTGCCTTCGGTAAATATTGAACCCAGATACATAGTTTGTATTTACCAAATATTGACTTAAAACCCCGCGGTAACGATCAGATAATTTTATTAACAGCAAGAAAAGTTTATATATATACGCTGACACCTTTAGTAAACGACCTCTTTGTATGGTGTCAGAATAGAACGCCCGCTTATGGTCGCTAGGACAGATGTAGTAAAACCTTTACGTATTCGACCATTTCGTAAGGTATGATGTAAGTGTTCATGTGCCCTCTCATGATCGTTTCGACAGGTTTGGGATAGAACGATTCTTTCGGTAAGTACCCGACCGTGAAAATACCTGCTTATTTATAATCGCTTTGGCAAGTTTCGAAAACGCTGATTCCGATTAAGTGGTCGACTTTTATAATGTAATGTCAGTGTGGTCGCTTATGTGTGGTCGCTTTTACAGGTTCCAATACTAAAAGGAGTGGTCATACTAGGTATGCGACATTCATAATTTAAACATTTTGAACCTACTTTTTTAGGGGCAAAAAAATCTTACGGAATAAAGGGGAAAGCTTTATTAAAAAGTGAAAATATTAAGCTAATAAAGTAAATATAGAAAATAATTACTATTCAAAAATCATTTTTTTAGTCAAAGTTGACAGAAAATAAATGAATTTAGGATGTTAATTTTCTTCTTTTTTTCTTTGATTTTTACTCCTCCTTTATAGTTTACTACTAATCTTTAGTTCAAATCGTTGAAAGAATAGCTCAAATTAGTCAAAAAGGAAATTTTTTACATTTTCTTAGTCAAAGTTGACAGAAAATAAATGAATTTAGGATGTTAATTTTCTTCTTTTTTTCTTTGATTTTTACTCCTCCTTTCTAGTTTAGTACTAATCTTTAGTTCAAATCGTTAAAAGAATAGCTCAAATTAGTCAAAAAGGAAATCAAATGATCAACTTTTCTATTCACATATACTTGCGATTAATTATGGTCTATTTTTAAGAATAAATGCAAGTCATGGTTTTAAAAATGTAGCTACAGCAAAAAATAAATAGATATTTTATGAGCAAGCTATTCACTCGTGACCAAGGCCAAACCAAATGGTCTAAGTGGTTTGTTTGATAGATAAAAAATTCAAAACAGCGTCAACAAAACGGTTTTTGTCAGCCATTAATTTCGCTCTAATTTTGTAATCACGAAGTAAAGAGATTCCAGGATGATAAACACACCAATTTGTTTACGTAATAACAAGTCTGTTTGAATAAAGTAGTTTTTCTATTGGGCCCTTAACAAATGGCGTGCGCAAAACAACGAGTCACTAACGATAAACATAGTTTCTTCAAAGGGAGGACATTGAAGACTGAAATGACGATTTTAGCTCGCATTTCCGTTGTCTATAAGTAGTTAATTGATTTTACCAAGGCAATGCGAAGCCTTACATATAAATGAACACAGCAATATAACTAGGGTAGTTTACTACGTAGCGGAACTAAAAAACTCTACTACCGACCCCCAAGGAACATATAGACTAAACGCAAAACAGTTTTATTCTTAGCTAAGTAAACGCATGCATGGTAACTTTGTAAACAAAGTTTGGATGGTTTTCTGAAAAAAAATGAAACTTTCATAAAGTAGGATTGAGATATCCGTTTTTAACGAGAAGAGAAGAATCGAGAAAAAAGAAAAGAAACCAAAAAAACAAAAAAGAATAAATACATTTTTTCTCTAGTTGATTAAAAGTTTATTATTTATGTTTATAAT
The DNA here is from genome assembly GCF_029948245.1 of Actinia tenebrosa. Classification (NCBI taxonomy): domain Eukaryota; kingdom Metazoa; phylum Cnidaria; class Anthozoa; order Actiniaria; family Actiniidae; genus Actinia; species Actinia tenebrosa. Next base: position 8,733,179 of record NW_028292572.1, on the reverse strand, counting down.
AATAAGTATAATAATAATAATAATAATAATAATAATAAGATTTTGATAATTATAAGTTCATGAAGTTGTTTTTAATTTCAACTTTTGAAATCAATAGATCACTCGTTATTTCCTACTTTTAATCCCAAGTCGTAAAAGCGTTTAGAAAAGCCATACCCCGCAAACTATATATAATGTACAGGTCTTGATCTAGCAGCGAATTTGTCGGTAAATACCCAATATATTCTAGGATATATTAGATTTTTGTAATATGGGCGGTGTTTCGTTGAATTTAGCCACGCGTAATACCCTATTCCTGGTGAGAAGATGAAAAAGGGAAAGAGTCTGAAAAGATTTAATCAAGCAATTGAAATGCAGTGATGAGGACAGGTGATTCGACGGGGAATAGAAAAAACACATTAGATGAATAAGCCAATGCACTTCCGATTCCAATAGTAGTTCTCTAATACCTGTCGTTAGATTTGATATGAGACTAGATTTCTTTAAATTCGAGTAAGCTTTGTCTATGATAACTTGATTAAAGCCTTAATGAATCGTAAGCTCACTGCCTGCTGCGATTCTATACGAAACACCTTCAATAATATTTAATAAACCAGGAACAGGTCCTTTGAAGTTTGATTATAAAAAATTACTCCTTGTTGTTTTCTTTTGTGAAAGGCGACAGCGTTTAGATTCGAAAATTGAAATTCGATTGAAAATTAATCAGATGTAATCAAGCATCGGCTAGTTTATTTGATCCTTGTTTTTGAGCGCGATTTCGAGTAAAAAATAGCAAAGCAAATATCTTTGATATAGGATAACATTACTGGGGTAGTTATTTCAAAATTAATTTTCGAGGAAACTAAGTTTGAAAATATCCATATATCTTAATCATTATGAAATCTTTCACCATTAAAACAAAACGAACTCGTTCGAAGCCGGAAACGTTCGACCGCTATGTCACAATTATGATTAAGTATTCCTTTTAGGACAATCTAAACTAAAGCTGTATGATTGTAAAAAGTATTTACCTAGAAACAGATAACCGTGTAACTGGTCCATAAGAGCGGGCTTAATCATCGTATATGCGTCAAACTTATTACTACATTATGACCAAAAAGTCCATTGTTTGGAAATTAAAACTTTGCGGCAAAAACTGAAAGATCGTGAACTACTTAGCGCCCATTTGACAAAGGTGTCGCTATGACCAACCTCAATGCAAATAGAGTAATATATAGTCATTTAGAGTCTGGTTCTATCCGGAATGTCAAAACCTAAAAGAAAAGAAGTTAGATTTGCGTCTTTTGTCCTTTGTTCTTTTGGAATCATTTGTTAAATGTATGGACAGAAGACACGTTTATCGAGTGTACATTTGAAGTTCGGTTTGTATTTGGCCAAGTATTTTCCTACGAAGGCGACGCCAAATGAGCACCCAATCAAGCTACTTCTATAAAACCAAAATGCGCCGCCAGTTTCTTTTTCTTATCTCATAATCCACGCAAAATGAATGGCTTAATTTGAACGTCGATTGCTCCACTACTTTTTATCAGTAGAGCACAGTGAAAACTCTTGTAAAACTAAGATAAACCACTGGAGTAATCAGATGAGTTTGTAATAACAATTACGTGATCAGTCAAGATAAAATGCTTTGAAAGTTCCGCTCCACAAATCGCGGAACTCCCACTGGAAGGCGTTTTTATTTCACTTCCATTTTTATCTCCAGCTCGCAAAAATATTTTAAAATTTCGTATGCATTTATCGCTGATCCCAATATATCCATATCAATTTCCGTATACTTTTAATGTTGAAATAAAAAATAAAATAAAATAAAAACCAGTTCAATTCCCTATTACGAATTTCGTATATTTTCTGTCCGTCTTTAACCAGTTTTATATTTTTCGCATAGTTTCCAAAAAAAAAGAAGAAGAAGAAGATCCTCAATGAATAAGCTTCCATAACGATTCAGTTTCGTTTCATTTTTTATCAATTCTTTTAGTTAATTTTAACTTTAACTAATAACTTATAATAATTATTTGACAAGTTCATTAATTCATTTCTCTTTCAGATATTTTATAAATTCTTTTCCATGACTCAAGTTAACCTCCCTTCCAGAAAAATGTTAAAAACGTTCATACGGCTTTGTATTCAAAATCTCTAGTTTTCTGATCTCCCCGTCATATGGATATTTGATATTTCTTAGCTTTCTAAAAGATATAAGTTCTTAGTAGTATGTACCTTGCTGGCTTAAGCACTGATTTATATTTATTATATTATATTTTACCTCAATTATATCCAATTTCTTTTTGAAAATTTCTGGCTGTTTTAAATTTCATTGTTACTAAATTAGAACTCAAATATTTGCTAACTTAATCAAATTCCTCTGTAATTCTATAACATTTCGCCACACTATTTTCTATTTATTCAAGGTTTTTAGTAGCACTACCTACTTAGATACTCAAGTATTTGCTAAGCTAGGCACATTATGTAAATCGATATACCCAACCAAGAAAATTAGTTCAAAATAGCCAAGAAACCTTTTAAAAAGACTAGACACTTGTCCAGCGAAAGAGATAGAGAGTTTTCCCGGATTTTCCCCCAAAAAGGTTTCATCACTAACTTGTGAGAATCCTGTGACGAGTGAGTAACACCGGTCTCTTAACGTCTCACGATAGCCGTGGTCTAGTCAGGTGTACTATAAGGTTTTCATCTATGCAAACAAAACCCTTTAAAAGTCCTTTCAATCTTAAGGTAAATATTTAAAGAAATCAAAAACCTTTAACATTTTATTTACGTAAAAGATATCTACTTAGTGTCTAAAGTAAACGCTTGGCGGGAAAATGGTATTTGTCCCTTAAAAGTTCGTTTCATTAAAAAAAACTTGAAATTTTTCCCCATAAATCTATTTCGATTGAGGTGTTATATTCCCTAAAGCTGTTCCTTGTTTTTTCTCTTCTACCTAAAAAGAAAACTGCATTATTCTAAGGTTTGCTATTAGCATCTTGATGGCAAAAGCGCAATCATTAATCAAAGATGTGATTATCACTCAATAAGAAAGATGGCTCGGACTTGTGTAGATTTAAACATCGAAAAAAATATTCGAGAAAAGTCGTAATTCAAAAAATTCTACCTTCTACCTACAAATATACAAAAGGAGCCCGTTTCTTTTCTAAGGAAGGCGCGATTCGAAAAGAAATATATTTAATGGATCGAATGATTTGGAGCATCAAATCAGTATTGTTCGGTTGCCGTGGAAAAACTAAATTATGTCATTTGAGAACTGATTTCAGTCAAAAAAACTTTTTCGTGAGAACTTCATTTTATTGATCCTTCTTTTGCATTTATTTAGAGCTGTAAAGATTTTTGCTTTTTCTTGCTGTATAATAGTTTTCGATTTGAGTAAACCGAGTTATCGGCCACTTTGCGTTTGAGTAATGGCTCTCGCAGTGAAAAATAAAAAAGGCAAATGCATTGGCTCCTCGGAGCCTATTACAAGATGTTCAAAGGTCTAATGTTGCCGTAATCTACGTGTGATAACAGCGCCGATAAAGATGATTGCGATCACAGAACATTTAGAATACTACAAAGATATTAGTGAGTCGTCTAGGAGCAATTACAGATATTTTTCTAACGTAGTCACAGCTGCCCCCTAACACTAGACAAGAGAATCATCATCAGCAAACCGCTACACATGGGAGAAAGGTTAGACCTTCATATGACTGAATTCTTTCAGCTCGTTTTCTCATTAAACCGAATGAATAGAGGAGACCGAGGTTTGTTTAGTCTCCTGTGTAGGGATTAGTAGCGGATTAGAAAAGATAAACTTGAAATTACAACCGTTATTTTTCCAAGAAAATAAATCACTGGAACGTTCATTCAAAATTCATAGGGGTTGTGATTGAGTTTCGAGTTAGAATTTTCGCTGCAGCAAGGAATATAAAGTCTAAAAGTGCGGGGGAAACGAGATGGTCATAGGAAAAACCGCTCATGAATCTCGGAAAATCCTCCTTATGATGCAAAAAATTTTCAGAGCTAATGCGCGCCATCATGATGTCTGGGATAACGCAAGCAGCCTCGAATAGAAACACAGAGTAACACGGTATGAGTACAGTATAACATAGATTCAATCAATTAATTAATTTTTCCGATTCATGACTCTAAAAATTCAGAATAAAGGGATTTAACTGGCGCACGTTTCTTGTAGTTAACTGATCAAATTATTCTAATTATATTTTGGATTTAATTTTGCATTTGCTTTAATTCATTTTTCTTATTTTTAAGATGTTTCAAGTTAGCCTTTCGTCTACATCGTGAAAAGCTCTTTCTTGTGCGATTAAACTAGAATTAATCCTTCGCCCACAATACGTTTTTCATAACTAGTAGATTCTACAATTTAGATGTATTGTTGTTTTCAAACAGTTAAGAAATTAGGTTTCATGTGAGAATTATTTAAAAAATTAAAGATGGCATAAAAAATGCTATCATACTCGTAGTACTCCTCAGATTCGAGAAGTGTGAAATTGGAATCAATAAATTGATCCTGACAATGTATGTCAAATAATGATCTAGAATAATCGTTCGTACTAACCTCCAAAAACTAGTCTCGCTGAGCGAAAGTTAGAGTTACTAGCACTGTCTCTAAGTAGCTGCTTTTTTCAGGTCCATAAAAATAATTTTTCAGTCGAAAACTAGGTGTTAGTGTTTCATGATGTAAATAAAAATGAAAAATGTCATGTACAAAAAAAAAATCAGATTAAAGAACTGTAGCCTCTACTACAAATAAAAAGTAAAAGAGGTAATAAGGAACTGAGTAATATTATCTGCACGCCAGACCTTGGGTATTTCAAGTTATCTCTTGCAGCGATAATTTGAAGCACATGATTGTGCGTGAAGTACACTGGATGATTAAAAATGAAGTGCATGTCTTAATCTGTGAAGAAAAGAGATTGACGACAAAAGTTTGGAGGCGAAAGCAGAGAAAACCGGCTAAGTATATATCTCTAAATGAGATGGACTACTAAATATGCCAACCGATTGTTGTTGTTTTCGTTGTTGTTGTTGTTGATGTAGCTTCTTGATAAAATAAAAGAACGAAAACTTAAAAGAGTGTATGCTTGTTTTGTGTTGCTGATCAAAATTTGATGAGCGATTTTGATGTTTGTACCATTTCTATTTGCCATCAGTTCTTTTAACAAAAGAGTTGCGAAATGGAAAGATATCTTCCTTAGCCTGCATACCTTGATAAATATCAGTACATGGGCTTTTGGGGATAAGGGATTCAGTTTTGGTACTGTTATTTTCATATTTTTGCTTAATACAATCTTGCATTAACAATGCGTGTAGTATAGTAGCGGGTAGCAGTATAAACGGAAAATATATACGTATGGTTTTGATGGTAGTTTGACATAGTGCTGCAAAACCGAACGTTTCGTAGCGTTTTCAAAAGTTTAGCAATGTGCTCAGTGGACACCGACGCAACTTCTTAAAAGAACTAATAAATTTTATTTTCGTTTCCTTTATCCAATTCGGCTTTTCAATGAAAATTAATAAAAAACGCTTTTATTAAAGAAGGGATGGGATAATGAACAAACTGACGACTTAGCAGGCAGTTTAGTGATGTTATTATTAAAGAAGCCCTGTCATGAGGTGTTCTGTGACAATACTTCTTTCATCTTATATCTTTTCACCTGAAGACAACATCATGATGATAAATTCTCAGATAGATGCATTTGTTGAAAATGACAGCAAACCAGTTATAATCTGAGGAAGATTTGACTGGGAAACAGGAGCTCGCCTCTTGCACTCATGAGTCGTCTACCTTATCTTTACTGAATATAGTGGCAATTGACGATCAGTTTCAGGTTTGCGTTCAAAAAGTTTAAAAAATAATAATAATATAAAATAAAACAGCAACCTTCACCAAACCTTCACCAAACCTGCACCAAAGGACAACCTAACCAAAAAGAAGGTTACAGCAGAAGATACCTGTAGAAGAGTTTGAATATTATTGGGCGTACTTTTCTTATTTTAATCTTTTAGAAGACAACACAGCCTCTCTCATCCTCTGGAATGGCTGAGTCAGCTCTTTCTATGTGTTATTTCAGTTCAGTGCTATTTTTAATATGCTTGGAAATGTTTAACTTATTTTGTTTATAAGAAATTAATGAACTGAATACGTGCAAGGAAAGAATGAACCAAGCCATTGACAAAGCTATGAAATAAATATTTAATTCATAGTGTCAATTGAGCTGAAGCTTTCAAATTACTGAAAAGAACTTTCAAGGGTAAAGCAATATTCATTAAAATACATAGCAAATCAGTAAGAAACAAAAAATAGTTTATCATAAAAAATGCTTGATTCTTCTAGAAAATTGTGCTTTGATTAATTTAACTATCAGTCACGGACATGCACCCTGCAAGCGATCGTCATGACTAATGTTAAAGGGTTCGATTAAGATATACCAGTGATTTCTTTAAGATTGGTTCAAAATCTAATCAATCAAGCCCTTTTCCGTGACTTGCGCCCTTATGATGTTTTACCGGTGGGTAAGAGACGAGAGGGTCGGTGTAGTGAGATAACAGTAGAAGGTAGAAGTGAAATCTCTTGATAGCCCGATCAATTCAACTTAACTCATATGATAATTTAAAACGCAGAATGACTTGCGCTCTTATAATGTTTCAGCGGTGGGAAAGAGACGAGTAGGTCGGTGTAGTGAGATAACAGAAGAAGGTAGAAGTGAAATCTCTTGATAGCCCAATCAATTCAACTTAACTCATATGATAATTTAAAACGCAGAATGACTTGCGCTCTTATAATGTTTCAACGGTGGGAAAGAGACGAGTAGGTCGGTGTAGTGAGATAACAGAAGAAAGTAGAAGTGAAATCTCTTGATAGCCCAATCAATTCAACTTAACTCATAGAGATAATTCAAAATGCTATCGCAGAGTGAAGAGATAACATTGATCGACAAAATGATGCGTCCGCTATACAAAGAAAGAAGAATCTGGCAGCTGAATCCACTAAAGTGATCAAACGTCAGTAGCAGATTATACACCAACCAGATTTACAAAATAAAGACTTGAAGAGTGAGAGCTTTGCGCATACCTAAGTAATATAACAAGAAATGGCTGCACAGCTATGTTCAGTTGCAGCGGTCTTGTCGATTGAATATCGCTTTCGGCAAAAACAGCAGTGGTGGGTCAAGGCTTCGGCACCTTTGAAGCACTAGACAGACGCCGGTGATGGTCCATAATGCTTCTATTAGTAGCATAGATCCCTTTCACATAAACATAAATTTGGAAACGTGAGAATATGGTTATTTTGAGAATCAAAACAAGATGGTCCCAGTATTAGACCACCTCATGTCTAAAATATTCCTCAATAACGAATTTGAAGCAGAAGCCACTGTGAGCAGATTTTTTTTCAGTTGTTCCATTGTATTTGTATTTTTCAATTCTTTATAAAACTTTTATTATTATGAGTTAAATTGATTTAAAACCAATTCACATGTCTAATTGAATTTGTCTAATCTACAGCAATTTTAGGGCCAGCCCTTTATATCATAAATGTGATCGTATACACATAAGCCTTCATTACTAATGATTATTGGCGCCATATTTATGAACGAGTTTCGAATTGTTGCTAATAATCCTGGGCGTAGACGTCTGATTAACGGTATTTCAGCCCTGTACAGGGCAACACGCTGGTTTTTAATCATTTATTGCTGCCGAAATAACCAAAGGACGAAAGGTTAATTCTTTCCCTTTGGAACCTTTAGGCTAGTAAAGCTTGTATAATACGACTAGATGTATTTTTAAAGAGTTAACCAGGCTAATTAACTGATTATTTAATAATTGTTAGGTACCGCTTGGAAATGTTGTTTTGATTGGATACTGTTACCAAGATATTTTGGTACAAACTGCTTTAATACTTTAAGCTTCGAGACGCCGCAAGGATATCAAACACTGGTGACCCTCTTTCATTACAGATATTGGACTTTAATTAGCATTTTTGGAACACGAAAAAAATCAGTTGACAAAGAGTCATGTTGACCCCCTATTTTTGTATTTTTAATACCTAATTTTTACATCAATTTTTATTGCCACATTTGTTTATGGCATTCACAGTAATTCACATCGGCTAGACTTATCAAAGTACAATAATTTTAACATACCTATTGAGACCTAAATATAAAATTAGAATTATGCCTTATGTTTTATGTGCGTACCCAGAGTTTATGTGAGCAAGATACTAGTACTCACGCTCCTCGCGTCTATCAGAACTGCGTCATCTTGGGTATGAACAATTTATGGAGTTGGAGTTTTAAAGTTTTAGTTGATTTTCTGCGCATGCTCCGGTTTGACAATCACAATAAATAAAATTTATTATAAAATTAATGATAATAATATATTAATAATAATAGTGTTAATAATAATAATAATAATAATAATAATAAATAATAATGATGATGATGATGACGATGATGGTGATGGTGACGATGATGTTGATTGATAATGATGATGATGTTGATAATGATAATGATGATGATAATGACGATGATGATAATGATGATGATGATGTTGATAATGATGATGATGATAATATTGATGATGATAATGATGATGATGATGATGATAATGATGATGATAAAAAAATACCTTTTCCTTTCATCTTTTCTTATATTATGGGTAGCTTGGACCATCATTTGACTTCAAGTATTTGCGGTTTTCGCTTATTATACCGCGGGATGACCTAGGTTAGTAGAACAAAGTGTTTAAAGGGCACTATGAAAGAAAAAATAATAGTGCGGAAGAAAAAACAGGATATCATAAAAACACAATTCGATATATTTTTTGCAACCCTCTCATCCCCAGTCCCCTCCCGTTTTCCCCACTGAAAACTGAGCAGTTGTTGTTTCGCCATTCATGGCTAAAACCCGAAAATACTGAAAACAAGACTGAATGTGGGCCAGTTTACTAAAGGAGTTTAAAACTGAGCTCCGAATTACATCAAGTTATACCACTGGAGTCTAAGGTAAGTAAAAATCTTAATAAAGACTTTAGAATTTCGAGAATTCGAATTGAAATTCAACTCTTCTATTACCAGAAAGTTAATCTACTTTGTATGCAATTTCCTGAAAGAAAAACTGATTTTGGGAAAAATTCAGACTATATAGCAGATAAACATCAAATCCTAATTATATAAGGCACAAATGTGATTATAAACGATTAGACCTCGGTTGGAGAATTGGTTTTTAAAACGATAATTCCAGAAGAGGTTTTAGAGTTGAGCAACTAGAACTCATGTGAAAATCTGCCAATATCAACAAATTCCTTTAAAACGAAGGAATCTTTCGATATTTATTTTAGCATTTACATAAAAATTTACCCTTTGGACTGATTCCTATTAGTACAGAGGTTTTCCCTTTCAGTAAACACTAAGAAAAAGCTAATTTTAGCCCAAAATTGTAAATAGAATTTCTTGGAATACAAACAATTCCTTCACACCTCAACTCAAAACCAATTTCACTTCTAAAGTTTTCGATAAACTTTGCTGTAATACCTTTTCAAAGGGATTTTCTATCATCATTCTTGACTCTTGGTGTCCAGTGTTTGTCTTTCAACATGTTATTTTAGATTTTCATTTAAAAACTTCTACAATTTTCTCGCTCTGCATACTTTTTACAGCAGCAATAAAATTATTCAAGAACAGAATGGCGGAGGCAAAGGTACCAACCAACCAAGCCAATCAAATTAGAGACATTGTTTCCATACTTAGTATGCAGTTTGCGCATGTCAAATAACTTTTCTAAAAAGATTTTTTATTAAATATTGTTTATACTACAAATGAAGAACCTTTAGCACACGCAAATGCGTTTTTAAAATGTATTTATTAATGAATGATAAGAAATGTCAAAAAATATCTAATGTTACAGAAGTCTATATAATTAGTGAACTTCTCAGAATTTATCATGCAATGAGAGGTAACCCAGTATTTGGTAGATAGAATATGGAATGCGGATTTTTGAAAGACTTTAACAAATTTATTTAGGATATTATATTATATTTGGGTTTCAGATTGTTCACACACTGAGTGAACCTCGTTAAAACACTCAGCTTGGGCTACCTGTGGTCCAAATGGCTTCAAGCAGTTTCGGCTGGTTTCAACATTTTTAGCATGTATTTTGCACAAACTTGGCAATCTACTTCATAAACAATTATCTAAAAGCGTTAAAAAGATAGATAATACAATAAATTAGGTAATTCGTAAAAAGCTAAAGCAACTACGGTGTCAAGCATGCGTACGGAAGTAAATAGAGAGGAGCGTCTCGATAGGAAATACGACTTTTGTTAGTTTAGCTAAGTTAATTAGATATAACCCTGCAAGTTAAACTTGTCTAAAGCGAATGTCTGGGCAATGAAAACCCTCTCATGTAGCCCTAGAGTAGACTTAATAATGATAGACCCCAACTATGGGACGTTATGGATATGCATACATTGGCACTTCATAATAAGGAGCCAATAATGGTGCATAGCTCCATGGTGACCTATTTTCTAGTGGTGGGTGGACCATAGAAGAGGCTTGAGAAGGATGATCAACATCGGTTAGAATTCGAGGCCTTGAGAAGTACGCTCCCGTAGGATCACCTCCTAAGAAAGGTGCAAGCAAGGACTGGTAACCAGGATACATTGGAGGATACAATATTGGGGCGGAAGGTAGAGCATGTGGTATGCCAAAGCCAAAACCAGATGCTGAGTTGAAAGATGGGAACTTCTCGATCGAAGACTCCATCGAAGCTTGGTAGTATCTCTTGAGCTTCATTCGTCTGTTTTGGAACCAGGTCTTGATCTGTGTGTCGGTGAGGTCTAAGGAGATTGCTAGTTCCGCTCGCTCTTTAGTTCCTAAATACTTTTGTGTTTCGAATCGTTTTTCCAACTCACGAATTTGCTCTGTGGAGAACGATGTTCTTGGCTTTTTATTCAGCAGTAACAATTCTCCAGCAGACATTTTGATCTCTAAAGGAAGAAAATTGTATTGCATTACGATTTGAAGTAAAAGTTATCGTAGAATTTAAGAACAAGTACAAATTTTCAGTAACAAAACGAAGCCTTTTTCGCAATTTTTTTTCGAAACTATTCGCAGTCTTGTGCAACTTTGACTGGAAAAACCCTTATAAGCTAACTATGATAATTAAAAACGATTACTTTCAGTTTGTTAAATTCTGATCATCCATGCAAGATGGCGGTAATGACGTCAAAGGGAAATTAACTCAGAGTAGTAACTATAGTATTTGTATACATAACAATACTGCTTTGAGCATAACAATTGTGTCAATGATGATATGTTCCCTGCCCAGTTTTGGAATCACGTACCGCTACAACAACATTTTCTAAAACGTTGGTTTTATATTTACAACGAAAAAGAGTTTTACGCGGAGCAAATTTTAGGTCAGACAAACTTGGTTCAAATATAATTACCAAGCACTGCACAAGTTAGTCGTTTAATAGGAAGTACCTTTAATTTTGTATTGTGTAACTCATACTATATGAAGTACCGAAGGGCACCTTACGGGGAGAGATAGTTATAAAATATTAGTTTTAAGCTTAAGTTTTTTAAGTATTCGGTATTCACAAAATAGTCTCAAAATAAGTTGATGAACGTAATAATAGATTTCCTAAACACTGGAATGTGTTCAAGCAAAACTCTGCCTTTGAAAATGTTTTCACCCATGATAACCTCTGATAACGATTGCGCTATTGAAAATCATAGCAAAGAGGGATCGTTGAGTGACTTGGTCTTGTGTATAAAATCCACGCCCATGGAACAGAGTCACGCTTCGAGAGCCTTTGGTGTCTGAATATAATGAATACCTTACAGAAACATCATTGTGCCCTTGTTCAATGAAGTCAACAATCCATAGCAAGGCATACAGTAACAATTATCATCCTTAATAATGAATGATGTCTGAGATGGATAAAATACGCGCCGGAATTTTAGACGAAGCTATAAAAGTTGCCCCATCGATCGACCATCGGTGCAGTAATAAGAATACAGTTTAGCTATAAAAGTTGCCCCATCGATCGACCATCGGTGCAGTAATAAGAATACAGTTTATCATTTGTAGGTGTTAGTGCTAATCACTTTTATGATAAAGAAACGTTATCGGAAGGAAGTTTTTACGCATAACTAACGGAAAACTTCGACAATAGATATTTGATAAACAATGGAAAAGAAGTTATCTTGCGCAAAATGACTCATGAAACAAAATTCTGAAGACCATTATTACCAAGATTTTAGTCCAGTGTATTTTTCAAATGTAATCGAAGAAACGAATGGATTATTGAAGAAAGATAATAGTCTTAAAATCATAAGCATTCCTTTTTTAAAAAGAGTCAGAGCTGTAGTCGATTTCTTTCTTCATAATAAACGGCAATACTTCTAGGCTTCAAGTTCTAAATCTAAATGATTTTGAAATAAACAATCAGTAGCCTGAATCAAATTAGTAAACATGGTAGAGAATAGGAAGCATTTTTTTAAAGACTCATACCATGGCAGAACTGCAACTAATGCTTGATAATATACCTTTCCCTATATTTTACGAAACTTTAAATGTGACATTACCAATTAAATAACATTAGAAAAAAATATCTTTCTTATATATCTAGAACTTTTTACTGTAGTAAGGTAAAATATGATTCAAAGACAAATGGCAGTTTTGGATATGAACTTTTACCAAAGCAAGTTACTAAAAATATGTATTTTTCTCACACAGAGAACAGAAAAACCACCTCCCTCGATAAGCCGTACCATCAGTTGTACCGTCCAGTTAAACATTTCCATAGACACAAATTCCTTGACCCCGGAAAGAGTTTTCTAAAGAATAAATATTGTAAAAAAGGTTGAAAACCATCTGCACACTAACCATTAGGATTATCCTGTACATCCTTTAGTACAGAAAATTCTTTCAAGTTCTCCTTCTCATCTTTTTCTTCCAAGAACTCATACTTTCTCTTGACGGTTTTACGAATTCCATGCTCCGTAACAGACGCCTTCTCGGCAACTAAGTTCTCTATCAGAAAAGAGGTTTTTCTACTTGGTTTTGGGTCTGATGGCTTGTTCTCAGACTCGAGAGGTGGTGTTGGAAATCGAGGAACAAGATTCTCGTTCGAAATATTACCGTTTTCCATTTTGACTAAAGATCACCAAAATGACGCCAACTTTTGCCAAAGTTGGTCGATAATGAAACAACTTGTCTGTCAAATGGGTCTTATACAAAATGAACGTATCATACGATCAACCAACCAAAGGACTCCTGAAAGACTCAAACCAGGATCTTCATTGTTTATTGTTTAGCGAAACACTAAGTCCTTACATTAACGTAATTGCCACTCAATGCTCAATTGCTAATCAAATTCAACGTTAAGAAAACTTCACTAATCCCTGTTGTTAAAGCCATTAAAATGCAAATGAACAATCCGACGCTCTCATGTAGGCTGACGTCAAGGGGAAACAAGAACTATTAATAAACCAAAAGTCCTACCAAAAAGAACGACTTTTAGTCTTCTAAGAACAATTTATAATCATGCAGTAAGCTTGAAAATGAATTCTCGTAAAACAAATTTTAAAGCTGACTATTTCGTAGGCTTCAGTTTTTGGAGAAAAGGCGACAACTTCGTGTATTTATAACACCCGAGGGAATAACGCAAAAAGAACTAAATGATTCAGGGTGTCCATCAATGCCATAATACTACAGATAAATTGCAATGTTAAAAATATGTTGATTGGTGTCAAGGTAGGATGCTGTTTGTTAAATAATCTCATTAAAAAAAACTGTTCGCGATATTTCACAGCATCCAAGACCTAGCCATTTTCTGGAAAAAAAAATAGAATAACATTAAGAGGAAATCTAAAATTTAACAAGAATTATTTGAGAGCACAACTAATTCTTGTATTCTGAAAGAAGATGAACTTAGCCAATCAACAACTGCAGTGTTCAAAAGATGCCTTTTCAAAAGACGCAGCCAAACCGCTACAATAGGTGATTAGGATGTATTATTGACCAACATATCTTCATCAGTGACTATTATAGATGATACGACAGCAAGAGATGACTTCGTTGGCTTTTGATGAGTGAAATAAAAAACGCTTGCACGTAAGAGAGAGTTATATTTAACCATCCAATGACGCAAATCCAGCAATTAAAGGAATAGGAAAAATTCTTTCTGGAGTGAAAGATCTTAAAATTTAAACGTCAATGAGCAGAAGGAGTAAATAAAGACATTGTTATTGAATTTTATGCATTATTGACTGAAGAAACAATAAATGTTAAGCCTTAAAGTGTGGAAGTATTTGTTGATAACCAACGAACCAAAATAGCCATAAAAAATGAGCAAAGACAGCAACCTAAATATATATTGCTCAGTTAAAACTAAATAATTAGGCAGCATCAGACATTGTACAGGAACCTTTTTTTGGCAAATTACTAATTGAAGTAAGCAGAAGGTGATATGATATAGTAGAGTTGAATATGAATAGGATAAAATTTGTATTTATAATTACTGATTATGATCCTCCGTATTAGAAGTAACCTCCCGGAATAGTGATTGTACCAAGTAACCAGAGGTCCCTTCCTTCCCTCGAAGAAAAGAAGCTCAAAAAACGTGGCCGTCATGTTATTTGACATGAAAAATAGACATGAAATGTTTTGTCAAAAAGTCAACCAAAATAGCGGCGATGACGTCACGTGCACCTCAAGAATTCACAGCAATTAGGGCCGCCATGTTGGATGACGTGCAGTTAGTCCTAGATTGTTAGAACTGAGCTTGCTGTGTACCCTTGATTGACAAGGCCGTGATATTGGACACTTTGTCATCGCGCGAAGACTGGGCAGGATCAAAGTTTAACCGCCACCCGGTTAGCTCAGTTGGTAAGAGCGTCGGTCTGTTGTGCGGACGGTCGTGGTTCAAGCCTCGGCCGGACCAGCACTTAGGGTCTTAAAATAACTGAGGAGAAGGTGCTGCCTTTGTAATTACATCTGCAAATCGTTAGACCTTCAGATCTTCTCGGACATGGACTTAAAACCGTAGGCCCTGTCTGTCTTCACTATATAACCCCCCCATATAAGGCCTACGTAAAAGACCCACTGAAGACGCCGTGACGACCATCTTCGGTGCCCGTGCTAAATTCTACAGGGCCCACTGTAATTGGCAAAAAGCTATAGTGGTGTCCCTGCCCTCGTGGTAAAAGCTAATAAATAAATAAAGTAGATAGAATTAACATGTAACACAACTATAAATACATAGAGCTGAGAGAGAGAGAAAATTGGAGAAAATACAGATTAATTAAAAAAGCCAAAACAATGCCATGCCCCTGAGACATCCAAAGAAATGCTATCAGAATTTTACACACGATATGAAGACGGAAATGAAATGAACCAGGAGAGTAATCCTCTGGCGTTGGAAACACATTATAGCTTACTTAATTTAACATGCTTGAAAATAAAGATAGATCTATAAATAGATACGTATGTAGATGGAATAGAGATTATCTGATGCCCCCTATTCCCAGACTCAACTCTGTCAAACTCGACTTTTGGAAACAATTTGATACCAACTTTTTTTTTCGGCCCTCCCTTTTAAGAACATTCGTTTCTCTTACACGAAACTAACCCTCTTAGCTCTTCCTTTCTTGACTTGATCTTAAGCGAAAGCATAAAGCAGGGAGATGGTCAGTTCTTCTTTAAAATAAAAACTATAACTTGGGACAGTTTCAGACAGTTTCGAACTAGTTTTAAATTAAGATAATTGTCGGCAAAACGAAATAAGCAAAGGTAGCCATGTCAGTGTGCTAATTACTAATTAGCTTGCAGATCAAGCTTCAGTTCCCTTTATAGCTACATGGAACTAAAATTCTCCTAACGAAACATAAAACCAAGCTAAGAACGTATGTGCTCAGCTCACGTTTCTTCGGTCGTGTTTCGGTTCTTGTGGTTTATCGCTGAAAGGATGCTTGCGTCAGATTCATCACACGTTGGCTCATCACTTTCTATTCGGTTTATTGTCTGTAATTTGTTACCCGTCGTTCGCAATTTTTCAACTGCTGGCTCGGACCCTTTTTCCTTGTGAATATTCTTTGAGTAAACCGTCCTCGTTGTATATGATATGCTGAAAGAAAAACTGATCAGATACTAAAGACGATTACAGGAAGCCCAAGTTGAAATCCAAGCACCTTAGTTGTCGTAGGAAGTAAGAGGGTAAGCAGCAAACCGAACGATAAGCACGAAACGTGTAGTAGATATTTACAAAAATTCCTCTCCTTGACTTATAGAAAGCCCCATTCAGTTTCAACTTGAATATAACTGATCAGGGTCTATATGATACATTTACGATAATTTCTCCTTTTTCGTTTTGAAACATAAACAATATACTAACTACATGTAGAGAGTTAATTGCTGTATATTTACTTTTTGTTTCGAGTTCACGAGACCACAATGCCCTTTGGTCTTGGAATGCACTATTCAGTATGTAGTATTCAGTATTCAACCTTTTTTAAAATAGCTGTAAAAGGATTTAGATTGAATTGATAGTACCTCACGCTATTCCGGGTCAAAGACTTCCAGATGTGTTTTTATAACCTTATATTGTTTAGAAATGAAATAAATCGCTCAATTCATAGGCTTCGTTCATTATCACGATCAGTTGGTTACCATTATCATCACCATAGCAACCAATACTACTATGGCAACCACCTTCAATAGAGCTACCACTTTATTCCTAAATTTTAAATGTCCATTAGACTCGGGTGTTTTTACAAAAGAAAAAAATCTTGTTGGGAACTAAATTTAAATTACTCTTATATTACTATTATTATTATTATTATATTATTATTATAATATTATTATTATTATATTATTATTATTATTATTATCATTATGACTGTTATTATATTATTATTATTAACATTATTATTATACTATTATTATCATTATCATTATTACTATTGTTATATCATTATCATTGTTTTTATATCTACATCATATGTATTTCGGTTTTGTGAAAAGCTGTACATTCAATTATTAATGGACCTAGAGTCACTAGAGATCAGTTAGAAATGAAATAACAACCATTATAGGTTTCATCGTAAGATATATAATGAGCATAATCTAGCAGCAGTTCTGATCATATGGTCCAGCAAACTAGAATGCGCGCGCAACCTCGAGGAACTTACTTCAAACAATTTAGCAAACGAGTGTTTATGTCCATACTATTAAATCATATCAAGTACAGAGTACAATGGATTAAAAATGATTATTCATAATTAATCACGATAAACCCTTTGGCAACTCTTTCTGAAGGAACTTTGAGACTATTTGACGGAGCACTTTCGTTTTGGCGAGGTCATATCTAACATGACATTTTCATTCAAAATGCTGTTTCTAAAATTTGTTAGAAAACTGAAATAAGAAGTTGTGACAGAAAGCAATGTTTGCTAATTACGGCTGAAAGAGAGCTGTTGTTGATTTTTTTAGCAACTGTGAAATAAAACTTGTAATACAGCATCGGGAAGCCAAGTGCCAAGGGCGCAGTTACTTTGAAATGGCTTCCAGGTAGAAAAAAACTTCATATCTTCTTTTCTTTACAATTAATGTAAAGTGAATGATCTTGAAATCTGTTCTCAAAACAACTAATGTGCGTCAGATTTGTTTTACAAGTCAGCGAGAATTATCAAGATAAGTTTTAAGGTTGAGCATTTATCTAGATATTACTGATAGACTCAAAGAAACCGGTTCGTGTCTTTTGATCGCGCCGAGTCGCATCAGAGAGAGAGAAAAATGCTTCAAGTATGCGAGAAAAGAAGTGAACTAGACCTGACTAAACGTAATACAAATCCGTAATCAATTATTTGTCAATCTGTAATGTTAATTGAATTTTGTTATCGGGCTGAATTGTCATCATGTTAATCACAATATGACCTCAATCCTGCGTGATAGCCAACGCAATTATTAGATTCATTGATTAATCTTCTCATTAATTGAATGGTAAATGGTATTTGTTAATAAGGCACACAAACTGTATTCCATTAATCAACTGGCAAACCCCATTGACTTGAGCATTGTGATTTTATTGATTTTTCTTACTTCTAAACCCGTAACAAAACAAACAAGAAGACCCAGTGGTTGTGGGCTGTCTGACAGAGTAATCTCCATGTGGATGCTGAAGAGGTGTTTTGGTCGAGAACTAATGCCTTTGCGCTTTAGCACTGATCCGGATTTTATCCCTTATGTCACCGATCACAAAAACAATGTTAAACCTTTTTGGTTTCGATTCGAAGTGTCAAAAAATTTTTAAAAAGCTCGTGTCAGCAGGCAAGAACTGAGAGTCAAATCCGGGCATTTTTTCACCATCTTTCTAAACCTTTCTTTCTTTCTTTTTCTTTTTTCTTTTGGCCAATTCTCTAGTTTTAGTCATCCAGAAGATTTCAATTGATTCCCCTTTTTAGCCATGTCGATAAAGATGGAAACACGAACAATTAAGTTTAATCAGAATCGCGAGGAAATTAGCGCCAAAATACCACAACGTGTCACAACTCCTTATTTAATTAGTCAGTACGGAATTTGTTTTTATGCGCTATAATAGAATATTATGACTTTAAAAGATCAAAACACCCTGAGAATGAATGACCGATCAATGCCGAAAACATCCAAGTGTATGGGCTAAGACTCGCCTAAACATTTAATCATTCAAAATTACCTTTCCGGCCTTTTTTCTTTCAGAGATCCATTATCAAAAGACATTAATAGTGAATTTGTCGATTTTTCTTGGCGATAATTGATTGTTTTCTCACAACGATGAAATAATTGGGTCAAACTTTAAGATTTTCTGCTAGGGAATCTCGAAAATCAGATCAGTGGATTTTGTTTTCTGATAGATTCAGAGGCATATATCTTGATGTATTTTCTGTTCGGCTTTTTACAAATGTTTGGCGTTATCTTGGTTGGGCAAGAACAAAGGAAGACAACCCGTCGAGTCGTGTAGATAGCGAAAATCGATCACCCTCAATGTAACACACTTTTGGCGCGCTAATTAAACCAAGTCGATGTATCTGTTTTGGACTAATCGTATTAAGCTTCACACAAGGGGGGCTTAAAGAGTTTCTTTATCAAGTGAAGTACAATCTCTGAGTTAAAACTTCAACATTTTTGCGATCAAACGGGGCTTTTTCAATCCATAAGGAGGTCTTTAGTACTAAATCATCAAGATGTGACCCGGGGCAATAGACGGTCTTTTTTTCTCTTGAGGAGCTCAAATAAACACGACAACTAGAGCGGTCTTTGTTCTGTGCGCTACCAACCATTTACAAGTGCCTCGGCGTTAGGCCAACATGATCCCATCAAGAACGCCTCGATCACTTTTGATAGTTTAATTGTTAAAGCTGAGACACTGGATCGCAGTGAAAGTAAAAACACTACTCGACTTCCTCGACGTGTCTTTCATTTTGTGTTGATTATCAACTACTTCTAGGTTCTTGAACCCGTTGCACTCTCGATATCGTTGCAATAGAAGGGCTTCTTTTGTCAGGAAAGGAATTAAGTAGAGAATGTTTATTGAGCCAAGAGTCAGATAAGATCTTTTCTTCGTAATTTTCAATCTATATGCTTAATGGAATAAGTACCGACAACTGGACGCGCTAAAGGTATTACAGCATAGCATTTTGGCAGTAAGAAACAATTAAACAAGTGGAGTGGTCAGAACAAAAAAGGGTCACATTAAAGACGTATTTGTAAGCTGTCATTCATTGAAGCTCAAGTTCCATGCGTTTGGATTAAAGCTTATCATGCTGGGGATTCAATTGGGTGCTTCTTGGCGAGTGACAAGTTTGCGGTGCATAGGTTTTCCATTTTGAATGGCTTGATATCGCACAGCTCTAAAATACTGTGAAATAACGGGAAGTACACGTCTCGCTGTGGCTTATGAATTACGCACACAACGTCACTGTGTATTGCCAATATCTCTCGTTCATTGTCAATTCAAACTTCGGATAGCCTTGATCGAATCGAGGACATTGAAATTTCAATAAGATTAAATTACATAAGAGGGGTGATTTTGATAGCCGAACATAACAGCGCTTTTGAGTTGATCTATTTTATATAGATTGAGTCATTACAATGGACATTTCATAGTGTGACTGTTTTGCGGTCAAAACTATTGATAGTTACTTTTAATAGTCAAAATACGCAAGACAGCTGCCTTTGAATGAATGAAAAAACAGCATAGTACAAAACATCGCAATAAAACCAACCCAGAATCGTCGTCAATGGCCTTTTATTTATAAAATTGAAATTCTTTCTTGATTCCAGAAAGGGTTAGTCAAAATAATCGTGACGGTCGCGAGTTAGAGAAAGGTATTACTCCCTCATGCTGTCATCAAATTTAGTCGGCGCGGATTTCAGATGTAACCCTTATTTAATCGTTTGCCACCGTGTTCGCTAATTCGAAGAGACTTTAGAGTTATTCGTGACTGTAAACCAATACAAAACCTAAATCGCTGAGATACGCGGCCAATGTTCAACCCATAACTTCCGCTTTCTCCATTTAAGCATCTGTTAATAGGTCCTCAAAGAAGAATCCTTGAACAAGACTATTAAGGCCTTCGTGGCCTCGGCGGGACCCCTTGATTGACATAGAAATTACCCAAATTAGTGATCAAGATTGTCCTAAATGGCCTGTGGGGCCAAATGCATTGGTTAACCAATCATACCACTGGTTCATGGGCTCTCGCTCCAATCAGGGACGAGGTTTGGATTTTTGGAGGCTCTGCGCGTTTGTCAGCAAATCTTGCTAATTACCCTTATCGACAATGAAATCACGTTATTGATTTATGTAGTATGTCATAGGAAGGCGGCATGATCAGATGGACTGCTTTCCCATCAGTCCCCAACTTGTGCTGTCAGGTCGAGCTCAAGGCAGCTCAGCGTTGCCGCAATTGTTTCGATTTGAACGTCGAAGCGCTCGCACTGTTCATCAGTCTATCTCACAGTGTGATGCGTACCAGGTCATAAAGTCCTTCAAATCTATGCGAGGACTAGTGAGAATGGCTTCTCTTGGCACTTGGCATGCTCATATCTACGACACTCCACCAAAACAGCCGACCCCGTATTTTGTAGCCACTATTCTCGGCCTAGACGCTACTCACATGCCAGTATTTACAACAAGAAGTTCTAAATCCAAGACGGCGCTGGCCGAGTCCAACGGGCTAGACTCGAATTTACCGAATAACGAAACCAAAGAGACCACAAGTCGGGTTAAAAAATCAGAGGCTCAATCACAGCTCTCTGATAGCGATAAAGGTAAGTAAGTACACACAAAGAGAAGTTAATGGCTCGCGATAGTAATGGCTGTAAATTACTCGAACATTTTGTGGTTTTAAGAGGTACTA
The DNA here is from genome assembly GCF_029948245.1 of Actinia tenebrosa. Classification (NCBI taxonomy): domain Eukaryota; kingdom Metazoa; phylum Cnidaria; class Anthozoa; order Actiniaria; family Actiniidae; genus Actinia; species Actinia tenebrosa. The sequence goes on along the minus strand of NW_028292572.1, from coordinate 8,711,767 downwards.
AATAATTATCCTGTGTATTCTCTCTCAGACACCTCGATAAAGACTCAAGGCTCTCACTCGAAGAACCAGAAACGCGTTGTCAAGGGTAAAATAGATAAAGATAACAGTAAAACTAGTAAGAAGAAAAAGAAAGCTCGGACGACTTTCACTGGCCGGCAGATATTCGAACTAGAGAAACAATTCGACGCGAAAAAGTACTTGACGGCGAACGAACGCAGCGATATGGCTGCACTGTTGAACGTTACGGAAACTCAGGTGAAAATTTGGTTTCAGAATAGAAGGACTAAATGGAAAAAGCAAGAGAAACTGGTGGAGAATGACTCAAATGTGTCCACGGGAAACAACATTGAACTGTCACACGAGTCCATGGATGAAAGCGGCTCAGACAGTAGAGCGAATTCTCCCGACGGTCAAAATCCTTCCAACGAAAAGAATATGGAAGAGGAAGAAGATGTTTCTTCGGAGTAGAGGAAAGTTAGTATGAAAAGTCTTTGTTGCATTTGAGATATTTTTGTACAAAAGCACTTGTGAAGAGACTTGACCATCGATCAGTGTCGGTAAAGAGATCTGTGTTTGTAAATGGGTTAACAGCGGAAACGCAACATAGTGTGAAACATTAGTACTCTACTTTCTTTTGGCCGTAAATTGATTTCAAATTAACCAACAAAACAATCTTAGAGTAGGAATCATATGTAAGCGGAGTTCTAAGGGGTTGGCGATTCGACTGGATTAGCCATACACTGTCATATGGAAGCAAGACATTGACTTGCCAAAGATGTGACTTGATGTGCCGTGCCATACGACAAATAAATTTATTTAACAGCTTGTTTCTAAACCTAGTCTACAAAATAATTCACAAAAATGTTAGAACAGTTGGTTCTTAGACGATAAAAGCTATAGGAGTTATGTTTAAAGCAATCGTATCAGCTTTAAACAAAGGCAGTTTCTCGCTTTAGGCAGGATTACAATGATTATTTATCACTTTTAACCAGAGAACAATAGAAGCGAGATCCTATGGAGAAACATCATCAAACATCTCTAAACAACTCGAGCAGTTTCAGCTCTCTCACATAACCACGACTTCCTGGATCAGGGAAAGTTGAAAGAGAAAGTTTTATTGACATGAACTAGATTTGTGTTTTCTGATATTTAATTTAGTAGCCTGGAGGACAATCGCGTCTCATGTCTTTAATTGAGCCGTTTTGAGTTCAGTGGCAGTTGCCTTAAGGCCTAATATATGATCTTGATTATGACCCACTCGAGCACGCAATAATCCGTAGCATTAGTTTTTGCTTTAGCGCGTTCTTAAAGCTCCAAGAAACCAAATCTGTTGATGTTAAAATAAAAGCTTGTGAACGAAACATTGAGGTGTTTCTGTCTTCAAATCGTTTATAGATTTGTGGGGTGTTCAAAACGGGAGATCTCAGACACGGTTGTCAAATGGACTTTAGATTTCACTTAAGTGGTTTTTCTGGGTGACCTCGTTCTTTTTGTGTGTGATCAATCTACACTCTTTGTATCTCTCATTTGTTTTGTTCCTTGATTCAACTTTGGCTTCCCCTTCGAAGGTTCAGCTGAAATATTTCCACCTAAAGGCTTCAAAATATCTCCTAAGCGACCTTAATTATACCTGCAGATCAATTCTTATTTCTCGAAAAGTAGACGTTTATTAATAGCTGGCATAAGTTGTTTAATAAACCGCTAGCGGTGATCCGAATCTCTTAATATGACTCACACACGCATCGAATAAGACCCATTTGCACCACCTTGCATTCACTGTGACTTGAGTTTTGTGGAAACACTTATGGACCAACATGAATCTGCTCTCGGCGTCTCGTGGGCTCTCAACACTGCGCTTGACTCTTGATTAAGCGATTGAGAGAAATTGATTGATGCGCAATCGTACGGAGAAATATTCCCGTTCACATCACTAATTCAAATGGAATATTTTACGTGATAACGAAATCTAACAGCATTAAAAATTATCGCGCTCAAGGATATTTCACTAATTTGATTCTATTAATTTCAGTCTATGCGCGTACCTTTGGCAAGACCAAATCGAATCCTCCCCCCTTCAGACTACAAACACTAGATTATATTGTGAATTAAGACCGAATGACTCCTTCTATAAATCCTCTCTCTTGCGAGAAAAGTCGAGCATCCTTAATTCTCGATAATGGCACTCCTATCACTCGACCGTAGGATTTAGCGGCACTATTTAAAAAGTCGCTTTCCGCGAGTCGAAACCTGTATCTACTTGGTTATCATAAATGCTGTTTAGCTAAAGATTTACAGCGATATCTCTCAGCGTTGGTTTCTGTCTAATGGCGAAACTTCGTCCATATCTGTTGCCTTGCGCACAAGCTCAAGGGTTTTCTATCGACAAATTGTCCCTGTGTTAAGCCTGCCTGTGAACTTTACAAGCGTTAATTGTAACTAGGACGCTCGTAGTATTTATCCGTGTGTAATGTAAATGGAATTAGCTCTCGCTTGTGGCGGTACGCTCTGAGCATTTATCACTTCCAGAGATTGTTGTTTCTGCGTTTAATGTGTTTTTTCATTCCGTTTGTTGCGGATTTGAGGTCGGTGGAGTCGACACAGTCTAATGCTTTACTATGCGCTATGGGACCCGCGAAATCCCATCCATGACATGGCCTCTTGGTTGCAAGCTTTTGTCACAATTTCTAATTGTTGTTTAAGGGCCCTCACTTGCATTAAGAGAAGCCAGCGCAATGCTAAATCCATTAGCTTGAGACTGCCAAGAACAGAATTATCGCGATCAACTACCAATTGATTTCTAAACCGGTAATTGAATTTCATAAATGTTCGGTATTCCGAGTCTGATTTCAGCTCAAATGATATTGTAAAAACGTATGGTACTGTATCTGGACCCTTAGTCTGGATTATTTCAGAAACCAACAAGCTAAGCACCTCAACTATAGATACACTTCGATAATTCTTAGTCATTTTGTTTCTGTTTGGGCTGGGGAATCAAAAGTGTGAAAACTCGCTATCAAGCGCTTAGTTCCCAAATGAGAGCCAAATTACCGCTTAACTGTTTTCACAGATTGTTCACAAAGATTTCAGACATTGATGGGTTCGAAATCCATCCCGCCTTTGACCGAGCGTTTGTTTTTTAAGCACCCAGGCCACCCATATCTCACCCGATTCAGAGAATCCTCACAAACTAATGTACAAAAGCCTAAGTTTCCTTCCCCTGCAGCGAGTAGGTTAACTTGTCGAGCAACAGCGCATAATTTCATGGTGATACTTGATAGAGATGTTGGAGTCAATTAGCTCGTGATAACACCGTGATCCTCTGATCGTACCAGATCTAATTATCAAAGTAATTAAAATCAAAACGTTGATGGCTGTATTTAATTATTGATGAAAGTGAAACTAAAGTAACACAAGGTACCATAATGCACAACTTTTCATAACTCATTTTTCTTCTGATTGTTTTCGATAAAAAAAACTTGGGAAAACACCATCAATTACCGCAATGTTAAAGCTTTTCAAAATTCAAACTCCAAAATCATTTAAAAATCACGATTCAGAAAGACTGAAAGATAGAGAAGATGACCCGGCCGCGACGAGTAATTTAATTCTTAACCATAAAGTTGCGCATTGCCATTTTTCTGGAAACTTCTACCAAATACTAATTCTTTCTTACTTCTCAGTCTAAATCACTAAAAAAAAAAAAGATTCGCGAAATCTTATTCAAAATGTTCCATTTCTGAACAGTCAAATTCTCAATTTTCTTATATGGTGTTGTGCGGTAATCATCTCTAACATATTGGACTAGTTATTGAGTGAAATAAAATCGTATATTATTTATGCACCCAGGGAGGTTTTTTAGGATTGTAGACACGCAGATTCCCGACTCCCGACTGGAAATCTAGGCTTTCAGTTATTACTATGTCATTCCAACTCGACTAGAAAGGTATTGGTATTCTGACCTTGCTTCGAGCCTAAGGAGTTTTGACCTGTTTTAATGGGATACACGTCCAATAGAAGACCTTCAAAGGCTCCCTGTAGTTAAGCGCTTGCTTTGAACACACAAAATTAAAAGACCCTATACCGACTTTTAAGCCGGCTAAAAACCCGATGACTTAAATAATTAAGGGAATATAAAAGGAATGATTTTTTTAGTTTCGAAAAAAGAGAAGTGTTGCTTTGAACAAAGACTTATACTAAAACTTCAGCAAGTTGGTTTGAAACCTCCCTCAGTTTTTATCATAGTAATTTTATCAAGATATGGATGATTTTGATTTAAGTTCTTTTGGTTCAATAGTTTCCGGCCTTCAATAGAAAAAGATATGGTTATTTGACTCCGATAACACAAGTGGAATTTCTCAAGTCTCAGGGCCTCATTGATCGAACTCCTTGAGGAGTGCAATTTAGTCTTTTCAGCTTGGCAAACGTGCCTGTCGTAAAATTGAAGAGGCGATTTAATGGAGCGGTAGGAATATGATTTCACGTCGGATGTAAACTACTAGGATTGAAGGGCTTTTGGGAGAAGTTTTGTCCTCAGGACGGAAGGAGACGACCCTTTATGTCCACACAATTCTCAGCGTTTTCTAATAGCTTGACATTCAGAGAAAAAGAATCACTGAGAAGCTCGCTAATTATCAATATGTTCAAACTGCTTTTAAGATTACGAGAATTTATCTGAACAAAATCCGAAAACATTCGTGTCATCTGAAAAATTTGGGAAGAAATTCACAAAGACGAGTTAATTGTTTATTGAAGATTTCTTAAACAATCACTGAAGATTAAAATGTTCACAATTAAAAGCTAGAACTACGCATTAAGACCTGAATTGTGGATTTAAAACCCTATAAAATTATTATTAATTTATACGGAGTTGGTTGATACTTTATCTCTTGGAAACAGCTTCCCGAGTTTTTGAAAGTACTAAGCGTGTCAACAGAACGCATGCGCATACACGTTAACTCGCGCGCGATTTAGTCAATCACAAACCGTGTGTTTTTTATTATATTTTTTGGAATGTTTGAATCTGTGAATTTTAAGGACTTCAACATCTATTTACTACTCATTGTCTTAGATATATCTTGCAACGAGCAACGAAGTTTCTGCCAAGATTTCGATAAGCAATCGAAAGGATAGCCAGATTACATTGATATCTTTCGATCGGACGACAATCAAAAACAGCCCTCGGTATGACCACGTTTATTCGCTGAAATTATTAGCCTAATTGTTGTTTACTCTACGCTTTAATGCCGAATTCTCATCCCCATCGTGAGTGCTCGAGATTTGTACTCCTAAAAAGCTCAAGTACTATACTATACTGGAGTCGAATAAGTGCAGATGCACTTGAATTGAGAAGTCGTGTTCAGAGAGTTCACAGTGTCTTGGTAACTTGGTCATGCTGTGAAAACGTTTTAAATGGGCCAAAACCGATTAAGACAGCAGTCCGAGTTACTTAATTGCTTCCATCTTGACTGACTTCTGACTCCGTTAAACGTGTTTGTTTGTGTTTTCGGCGCACAGATGGTTAAGTCATCACTAGTTAATGTCCTTGGTAGACATTGCATTAATTGGTCTTATCTCACGATGATTCCCTTCCACCACTAGGGCGGGGAATGCCTTTAGTATGCCTTTCGGTTCCTACTGGACCGATTTCAACCAACCTTATGTTCTCAGACGAGAATCGTTTATAGAAAGGAACTGTAATCTTAGAAGCAATGGGATGGGAGGTGTAGTTGATTGAGGAAGCCAAATTATGGGAATTAACTGTATTTAGTTATTATCCGTGGTCGATAGGAGTTGATAGACAAGGGGTCATAGTTACGGTCACCGATCTGTACTATAAAAGAATAAGTATATTGATTGTGATGCTATAAAAAGATGCAGTTCTATGTGATTCATATATCCGAAAACCGGAATAACATGAATCGAAGCGCAAGGTATAGTTGTAAAACAAAAAAGAAAGAGAAAAAAGAATTCTCTTTCAACAGAAACTAACAAGTTATGGAACTAAAAATATGCTTCTTTCCTGTGCGTACAATTTAAGTCGCCTTTGCCATCCGATCCTCGCATATTTGGTACAGCAGCTTCTATTTCTGCCCTGAGGTACAGAAAAAGAATCTAATTTATCATAAAGGCTTGCATCGCAAAGCATTTTAAACTCGGTAGCTGGGTCAAAAAAAGTGAACTCAAAAGTACAAAGACTGCATGTCCAAGCTGAATACTGACAAATGTATTCCCAAGTACGGTGACAAATGTTCGGGTTCTCAAGCTTTTGATACTTATCGGGATATTGGGGATATAACAGAATGATCGACAAAATTATGTTTCCCATGTTAATGAAGAGTAAATAAATGAAAAAAATGAGAAGTGTAAGAAATGGAGATAAAACGGCTTAAGTGATTGCCACTTGTGAATCTTTCTGGTGTTTTAACAGCTCAGATCAAAGATATTGGTTTTGTGATAAATAAGTAAACAAGACTTTGTCTATCAGTTCAGTGCGTCCATTTAACGATTCTTTAACCATTGATCATTCTACATTCTTCTTGTAACAGAGTCCCGTTTCCATGTCCAAGCTAACCTGCTGAAAATAGCCCTCCTCAGACCTGTCGTCGCGCTGGAGTTCTTTAGAAATCTAGGCTTTTAGTATGACATGAAAGAACTTTAACAATTAGCGGTAAAGTTAAAAAACGTGGGAGAGACATGACCGACGCGGCGATAATCACTTGCGTATTGTAAGCTTTTGTTTGGTGGTATTTGTAAATCTAGTCGTTACATTAAACAGTCGAGAACTCCAGCCTCTAATGCGGTTCTAATTGATTCAATTCGATACTACACAGTGATTGAACAATAATGCTAACAATTTCAAGATCTTTCTCGAAGACGGCCGTGTGCGGTTTTAACCATTTGACTGACCCCGATTGCCATGGCGCATGCGCCACGATCACAGAATTCTTTTAATGAATGGGGAAACTTTGTGTTTTCTTTTTTTAGTTCTAGTTTATAGCCTCAAGTCTCTTCGGCTTCCAACTCAAGTGAGCACAGGCTTCCAACCTATCTCGTAAATCGGACAGAGATATCAGTATATTTGTGGTCGGGCACTGCCCCACTATGGACGGGTGTCCGGTGTTCGGTTTAATTTTAGTATCGCGACCCCAGTTTTGAAGGTTGGTCGTCTGATTGGTCGATAACAACAGGGCTTTAATTAGGGTCAAGTAAATTATTCCGCTATCTTTTCGATACAAAGTAGTTTATCAATCGGGACTTTCGATCGCGAAATAGAGGTCGATTATAAAAGATTCCACTGAACCACAATTCTAAAAGCCTTTTTAAAAATAAAATACGACTTTAACAAGTAAGAAGTAAGTTATTCAGCCGGGGTTTAACTTTAGGAATAAGCTGATAGAAAGACGAAACTAACGGTTACGAGTAAGTAGTATTTGAGTGATAACAATGCTTTTAGACTATTTCCAGAATGCCTTAAAGAGACAGTTTGTCTCTACTAATGAAACAGCAGCCAACCACTAGACTCAATTAAACAGATTTTTTTCCTTAGCCCTGTAGGGCAGAAGTCATGGGAGGTATCTTCTAGTATTATATGGTTATGATGCAAATGCCTTGCATGTCATCCTGAACTAATCAAAAATGAAAGAATGCTCCACCCAATCAAATGAGAACGAAAGCTCTTTCACAGTTAGACACGCTACCATACGTTTCCCACTTCTTACAAATTGTTTAGTCAGACTTCGAATTAAAAATACTATATTTGAGTCCTATTTATAATTTGGAAACAAAGTATTACCGCAAATGATGTTAGTTTTTGATCGAGTGTAGAAAAAGACACGGAGCCGCTAGCGCAAAATTTGCCAGAAGATGAAGGCCGTGCATTTTTGCTCTTCGGAATTTAACAGGTTTAACAGAGTCTCACAGGTTTTATTTTCCACTAAAAAAAACGTTTCATTACTACTGGTAAGCTTCTCGCTTATAAAATATTAAGTATATTTTTAGAGAAACACTGCAAAACACTAAAATAGCTTCCTCGAAAACCATTTTAAAAGCACGATCACTATAGAAAACTCTGTAATGGCTTCCACGATAGTTCAAGCAATATGATTGGTTGTCTTGTATCATTAGTGCTTTCTGATTGGTTAAGAAGCGGAAACCATTTAAAAGTCGTGGCGCCGTGCGTTTCTCAATTACATGAAGTCGCATAAAAATTTCTTTTTATATAAAGTAGACTTAACTACTTAAAGGGCTTTAATCCTCGATTAAATTCCACCTGTTGTCTGTTCGTTTTGAAAGGTAGAGTGTTGAAACACTGTTGACATTTTGTATGCGTTTGTTTACATTTCTTATCAGGGGTTTTTCTCTCCATGTGAGCCACATGTATTTTTTATTGTTTCTCCTGCTAAAAGATTACGGAAGACAAGTAATACAAACTACAGCGTTTTAAGTGATTCTCAGGATTATAACTAGAATTTAGATTAAGAGATATAAATTCTAGAGCTTATTGTAAGCAAGATAAATAGAGTCTCTCTGTCCGTTAGGTACGAACCTTGATGAGTAAGTAAGTGTTAGCGAGAAGTCCTATCGTTTTACTGAATCAGTCTTAGAAGAAAGACTAAAGAAAGGATTTGAAAAATAGCTGTTAAAAAGGAAATCTAGTTTTTGTGTGTGTAAACTTGAAAAAAAATTCAACCGAAAGAAATTTAGAAATTTATTAGGGAGGAAGGGAGGTTAGAATAATTCATTTAAGACAAATGCTTCTAGAAAAAAGAAAAAAAAGATTCCAGAAAGACTTGAGATTTATTCAAATGTGTTGATACTTTCCAAAAAGGGTCCAAATTCAAGGTTCAAAGTTTCAAGGCACTTATTTGGACATTCAGATTGTGACGTGTGACGTCAGTCAGAGGACTGATTTTAAGACCACGATTGATAAATTTTTTTCTCCTTTAAGAATTGCCATTGGGGAGAAATTCTTGCGCAATGTTTCACAACATGGCTGCCGTATAGTACTATATAGTACTATAGTACTATTGATCGCCTCTTTTGTATACTGGCTATTTTTGAATTTTTACCAAAACAACTTTACTAATTTATTTTTTGATCTATCTTTTATTATTGCATTTCCAAAACCAACTTAAAATATGAAAACACAAGTTACATCTGATAGTCAAATATATAAATCCAAACTATAGCTAGCTATGAAGATGCCAAAAACAAAATACAATCAAACACAAATGCTTTAAATTGATTCGGATGAACACATCCAACCGTACAATAAAAGAAAAGTCAATTTTGTATGGATTTTGTTTAATTGACAGATCGTGGTAACTTGGGTATCAGTAAAACTGTTAGTTCAGCTGGTATGAAGCAGACGTTAAAAGCCCCCGAGTATTGGTTGGTGTACTTGGAAAGCAATTACTTCCATCCATTAACAAAGTATATAAACAGACAATGCCAAAGCAAATAAAGACTAGTGAGGTAAGAGCGTCAAGTCGATAAACGATCGAGAGCTATCGAGAAAGAGAATGTAATCCGTATTAGCTCCTGAACGGTCACGAGTGTATAGTTAGTACTTTTTCATTGATACCTCTAAAACCCTGGCTAAACGAGAAAACGTGGTTTCATAACCATGTTTTGTTGATTTTTTCCAAAGGTCGCTAATCGGTCAGAAAATATTGGGGAAAAAGTGTAACTTAACACTCTTCCATGCGCCAATGAAACCATAAATTTGTAACGCGTCAAATGTTTCGCACGTCGCTAAACTGGAAAACATCGAAGAAGCATGCGCGCGCAAAAACGGCAAGTTTCTAGAAACATCTTTCTTTGTTTAGCCAGGACATAACGCTGCAAAATCTTCTACGGATTCTCGCAAGATATTGGTATGCCTGAATAAGTATAACCGATAGGAACTACGAAAAGAATTCTTGTACGACATATAATATATGGGGAACAGAAAACAGGAGGGAAGACCTTTCCCCCCCTAATCATTTCAATGAGAAACGTTCCAAATGCTCTGTTTGTGGCTCTGAAATAGTTTCCGCTCTAGACCAATCAAAAGCACCAAAATGGTAAGCTATCCAATCACAAGGCTTGATTCCAGAAGCCATTTAAGAGTCAAGATGCCGTAGATATAATTTCGTACACACTACACATATTACTCCACTGGTGGAGTTTGATTATGTGTTGTGACCCCTGCACAGTCGCCTTGGTTTGATAGGAAGAAATCCACTAACTCCTCCCGCCGACAAAAAAGACGACAAGAAATAAAAACGATACGTGCGTAATTTTGATTTCATTTTAACATAAAACTGAAGAGAGCAAAAACCTCCGTTTAAAAAAAAAAAAAAGTAAATCCTTTTATTTTGGCACAGCTTTCAGTGGTCCCCTTAATCATCAGAGCCAATCAATTCCGCAAACGCGATCCGCGTTTTTTCGCGTGAAATGAAGTGTGATTTGTTCGTGTTTCGACAGGGCGTTTTATGACCCGGAAATAATGTCTGATATACGCTTACTAAATGGTTTGTACCTTCCAAAAAATCTGATAAACAAGCCACGAATGTCCGGCTGAAAGATCCTTAACTAGATCGCGATATTTGAAAATCGATTCTTATCGATTTTCACTGTCGAACGACTTTGAAAGAGCTTTGATTTAAGATTATAGTCAATACGTACTGTTCCCGTGATATCTTGTTTACCATGGACAGCATTACATTAGAAATGTCCTGGTTTATCGGTGTTAGATTAACTATAATGGTTTTTATTTGATTCGAAGGACTTGACATATTACGGGTTAAGAGATCGATCAGATAAATGAAGACTTCCTTTTCAAAAGAGCTATTTTAAGAGAGGGAAAAACTGATCGGTTACTCTAATTCATCAAAGTTATAAAGCGCGCGGGAGAATAGGAGTTAATAGAGAGTTTTAGATTGACTTTTTTTCTCTCCCCTCAAACGGCTTGGACTTTTTTGCGATTTTTTTTTCCCAGTCATTTAAAATAATTTTTTACTGGTCAACTGACGTTTCACGTTTGCCGTGAACGTAAATCTAAAATTCTCTAATGAATATGTCTTTGACAGGACGAGAGAGATAAATGGATGGATGGATGAATACGGTATGAGTCTACAAAAAAGTGCATCAGTTATTAAAGTCCTATTGTCGATTAGTGTAAAAAATTCAAATTTAAAGGAACTATCGACTCATAAAAATCCCAAGAAAAAAATCAGGCGAAATAAATTGTCGCATATATTTGCGCGCACACACTCCGTTTTATATAACGCATCAACTGAGCAAAAGTCAGAGAAGTGTTGCGCAAAGGTCAAAATGTGCATTGCGCGCTTCAAGAAAGAGAAAACTATACATAAGAGAGACAACCGGGTAATCCTGAGATAAACCTTTGGAGGACAGGCAAGATGCACCAATCAGATAATTCAACTTTGATGGTGCATTCAAGTATTTAAAGACGGCACTCCACCCGTGATAATATATTTTTTGTAATGAATCAATGTATAATTGCGTTAATAGATAGTGTCTGATGTGTACACCGTCTAAAAGAAGTGCGAGTGTCATTTCAGCAAGTGTGTTTGGGGGGGGGGGGGGGGGGGGGAGGGAGAAGCTAATGTATCTGATATATCACGTGTGGGATATAGATGGTATAGATTGGTCGACAAATGTTCTGCGTGGGAGATGAGATTGAGGGTTGGGTGATTGAGTATACCGATGCATCGCGTATCCGCCTCCGTGAACACTAAGGAATTCTTATGCGCGAGTATCTCAGGCACTGCAAGCCAGCTGTTAACCTATCTCTAAGAGCAACGCGTGAGACATCTTTATGAAACAAAAGAAAGCCTTGCGCCCTTAAAAAGGAACACCTTGTAGGCTTTTGTACGCATGCACACAGGTGTATCATGGCTGTATTATAACACAATTATAGTCCTTCTCACATTATTAACCATTTCACGCCTGACTATTTAACCTTTAAACCCCCCACTTGCGCTTAAAACCCTAGGAGGATATCTACCTAAGATGAACTAGTTTATTTGGCCTTTGAAACGCCATAGTGCGCAACCATACTGACGGTCTTGTCATAAGTCGACGTCACATCGTCTGTAAAAGCGCACGAACGAGTGAGGCATGCGTGAATGCGCTATTGTAATTAATGTACCAAAGTTGTCCAAATTGGCTTCCGTGTGTGAAATATTGAGTTTCATATGGCGCTGGCAATATTCGGATTCCCCTCTCTCAACTTCTTTCAACGCGTTCAAAGCACTTCATTAGTGGACATACTCTGCCTATGTTTTCTCCAACATGGCTGCCATTTGAAGAGAGTCTTTCGTTTACTTGCGCGCGCGCTTCAGTGTCGCAATGATTCAAACGAAGTACAAAGCCTTCAGTACTTGCGCCTATCAGTCTATCATCTAAAGTGAACCACACGTTATTTATAAGCTAAGACAGGAAGACGTTTAATCGGCAAGAGGATTAGGTTTCAGCCACGGTGCTTAATAATATTCAACGGATATATGATAGCACATTAAGCGCTATTCAACTATTTTTCTCAGTGTATTCCAGGCCAAGGTTGACCCCGAATTATGTCCGAAACAATCTTCCTCATAACAAAAGCCCCAATAACAATGCATTATCCAATTATTATCAGTAACGACGGGATTAGCGTGTCCCTATTGGGTTTTTAAATGATTTACATTAGTTTTAATCCCAGACCGGTCTCATCTTTCTGTGTCACTACTATTTGTTTTTCAGTCTGCAATCAATCTGCAAACCAAGAACTGATGTGAAGTCGTTTGCTCTTGATTCAAGATTGGCTGTTGGTTTTCGTTATCAGAAAACTCGTACACCAAACAAAACAAGCCCTTTTTCTTTTGTAGTATCATATATCTATCTTTAGTGGGCCTTCTCTATTTGTTTTTAATTTAGACAACAAAAGTACAATACTCAAATTTATACCCAATTTTAGACAATGTTAAATCAAGATTCTTATACTTCAATTTCTTTTACTTCTGAAAGAAAAATTTTGTGAAAAAGAGGCATAACGAACGGCTTCAGCTGCTGAAACAAAAAGTACTGTAAATTCTATTTTAGCTTCAGTCAATTAATGTACTTTTTCTTTAGTTGTTTAGTCAAACACGGTCAAAGTTGTTAAGCAAACTGAATCCAATCGGAATTTTTTAAGCTGTGACTCTTGTCAAGGTAAAAACCTTTGTTTGGTGGTCTATATCGCGTAGTTCACGGCATGGGGTTTTCACTAGAACATGTGGTTGTCTAATGCGGACAGGTTCCAGTGGTCTTTTGATTTCGATAGACTTCCAGATTGACTGACGTCTGTAACCAAGCACGGCCCAAAAGCAAACAGTGGCCAATTTATCAATAACGTCGTCTCATCCCTGGAGTAATTTGTATTGGAATAAACCCTAGTTATCCTAGCACGCCGAACAAAGAAAGGAGTTGGCAAATACAAAGACAGTTAATCTGGCTTTTCAATTAAGCTCGATTAAATGGAGTAACAAACGCTCAAGGTTAAAGAAGACCCCCGGGGCAATTATATCATTCCTTAGCTGGGATTAACATTTGTGTATTAAGTATTACCCCTACATGAACACTGTCTTGATAATTTGGAAAGGAAATCACGAGGCTTAGCAGAAATCCAACCGTGTTAAGTAAGGGGTATTAATTGTTGATGATGATAATTTGAAAACGTAAACAATAGCGACGTATAAACTTTTGATTGAATCCGTTTAATGTTCACTTCCAAGGGCAAACGTGCATCATAAAGTGGCTATTGAAGTTCTTAAATCACAGAGGAAGGATAGAACTGAATAGAGAATCATCAATGAATTCCATCACAAATGTCTTGCGTGCCAGAGTGGACAGTCCTCATAAGCCTAGCTAGATAGTATTGACGCAAGGCTTCTTTACGATGGAAGTATTTCCGGCCGTTCTCCATGAACCCCGATTAAAACGAAATCAAAAATAAGATGTATATACACTTATTGACTCGCCAGTGACGGCCGGATTGTGATTTCCTGTTTTTGGGTCGTGCTTGTCAAAGCGCAGGGTCAACCAGCCTCCCAAAATAATGCGCTTATAAATAGATGAGAGGTAATCCTTGTGATTACAATGTGCGCGCTTACGTACAAAATAGAAGGCTATTGACTAACTTAAGAACGCACTTAATGACCGCGCGTTTAGTAAGAGTTTAAACGCCAAATCAAGTGCGTGTATATCGAATTATATCACTATAAATAGACTATTATAATAATGTGGTTGTAACACAGTTGCGCAAGGATAAAACGTGTGAGCGCGGTGACAATGATGTTACTATCTAAAGCAATAACGCATGCGCAAACAAATTGATCAAACTTTGAAAAGCTACTAACATTTCAAATTAGTTTCATGAAGAGGCATGCAAAATTATACGTCGTAAGTATCGCCATTGCTGCGTCGCGCAAGCGAGAAAAATAGTTACTTATTTTTGTCAACTCTTTACCACTTATGATAGGATGTATTTGCTTTGCTTTCTAAACTTTACTAAATGGAAAATCGAAATTATTGTAACATGAATGCTAAACTTCTGTTTTTCGACTGCAAAATTCATGGTTGTGAGAGAATGACTAGGTTGGATTCTTATAAAGCTATAGTTACCCTAAGACCCGGCTTTGTACTGTTTGTTATTAAAGCAGTGTCAGTTTTCCCTGTGTCGACAAACTGTCAATGAAACAAGGCTTGTCCTAATCCAATGAGGATTTTAATGAGCGTTCAAAATCAACAATGCTGAGCTAACTTTGTTAAAGGAAGAAAAGATCTTGGTGAATTTATAAATTAGATTGCAAATCTGTAACAATATTTGAACTGAAATCTTCGGAATTCCACGCCCAATGGGTTGTGTGGTCTCCATGTGTTGGGCTGGCACTGTGGAATGAGCTGTCTGGCAAATCTGTACATAGAAAAATGCAAAAATACTAGTAAACGTGTTATAGTCCTCTGACACGTGTTGCTTCTACATTGTCCAAAATGGATTGGCGGAAACGATGGGTGAAAGCATTCAGAATAAACGGAAACTCTTAATTCTACGATAAAAGGGACAGAAAGTACAAACAGGGCAGTGGGCGTTCGTTTGTGGAGTGTCATTCCAAGAGACCTCTAGATCTACATTCTTATAACAAATAGATTACAATTAGCTCCAATAGACTGATAGGTCTTAGGGGAGTGTTTAATAAATCACGTAGCAGAAGCCTTGTGAGATTTCCATAGAGATATTGTCTGATATACGAGTGCATAAGAGAAGCTCTTCAGAGATTAACGAGATAGCAGTTTTCCCAATATGTCCTAAATATGGCAATGGGATGACACGAGTCTTCAAAGCTGGACAACTTGCCTTCTCGCTAATTAACTTCTCGGCGAACGTCTCGACAGCTTGCGCGCAGTTTGCGATCACTAGAGACCGAAATCTTACTCAACTGAGCATCTCAATCTTTTTGGACTAAACGCGATAGCTTTTTGGTAGTACTTTTTTTGGAATTTTTACACACTTAAAGGAATCGTAATTTAGATAAAACGTTCCCAAATTATAAGCCTATTGGCTCCAATTATTCATTATCAATGTTAAATATTTTTCATCTTTTTCAAATCATGCCTCCATATATCATGCCTCCATATTTAGTTAATAGAAATTTAGCTCACGTTACGATGAAATACTAAGGTACACTAGAATGCGTCTACTGACCCAACAATTGCTTCGGGATGACAGCAAGCCGCACTAAAACTCTCTCTCACACACACACACACAGGCACATACATCAGGGAGGTGGGATAGATGTACGAAGAACCTAATACTGAGGTCTTCTGACACCATAGCTCAGCAAACGGTGGACATCACTCATTTGTTCAACCTTAACATTTTATTCTCTTTAGCCGTAGAATCGAGACCAATTCTAAATTTAACTGAGTACTCGCTATTTTTTTGGTATATTTTCTAGCTCTGCGCATTATTCTATTGGCGTTGTCTTCAAGCCTGCTTAATACTATCGTTGCCTTTTCTTGTAATTAACTGTGGGCACATATTTTCACCTAAAGTTGACTAACACCGTGATCAGTTGATGAAGAGATTTATAGAAAAAAAAAAGAGAAAGAATTTTGCCATCAATGTTTTTCTATGAGGCCGGAGCACATAATCAGCTTCAACCTGATCAATATTTTTTTCGGTAACAAATCTTTTTTCTTCATCAAATAAGACTGTAGGATAATATTTTGCTTACGAACAAAGGCACATTTCCAAACCAAGATCAGTTTTTTTTCCTCCTTTACAAACAAAAAGCACCAAAACTTTTCCAGAATTGCATGCGGCCAAGTCTTCCCTGACAACGAAACGTCAAATTTCTTAGCAAATACTCTATAATGGAAAGTCCTAATAAAACAGCAGAAATATGATATGTCAATTTAGAGGATGAGCAAACAGAGAAAACAGTTTGGGGTACGAATTTTTTGTGTGGCTGGCTGGAAAAGACGACTGCGGTTTCTTGTAAAATATTGGTATAGAAAAGCGATTGTCGCTAGAACTAAAGTTTAGAAATGACCACAAGACAACTGCTATACTTCATCAAATAGAATCCCAATTGTCTGCTAACCTTAGGACTCTTTGTTGTAACTTTGACGCGAATAAGCAAGAAGATTGATTTCTTTGTCTCATATGTATGTGTTACTGATGATAATGATTATAATTAGAGAGTACCTTAGAATCTCCACAGTATCAAATGTCGTCCTTTTTTCGCTTGTAACAGAACGCGCTAGCTCGATCGCGACCCGAAAATGAACAGTTAGACGCATAATGGTCCGCGCTTCAATATTTTTATTCCCGCGAGTGAGGAATGATATCATCATTATTCTATTATTTTTTTGTCAGAAATAAATAGAAAAAAATAAACAGAAGCGCTAACCTTTTCAAAGATGTATATGTTCAAAAAGGTTGGTTCAATGAGGTTTTTAACAAAGAAATGACAACCAAAGCGGGTCTAAAGTTAACAATGAAATAAATGCTTCCAGAAAATATAAAACCGGTAAGAAATTTAAGGGTTCTCGAAGGAACACACCCTTGCTTTCGTGTGTGAGAATTTCTCATAATTCCTGCAATTAAAAACCGCTCTCTCTCTTCTAAGGTATGATATCAGGTCCTTGGACACAAGCCCGATATTAATCGCTTGCCATTACTAAACACTACACAACATCAATAGCATATCAGTAAGACCTGCTTGATAGTGGAGTTAGTGTATTCATTAGCGACGGGTGCCCTGGCAAAAGACCTTTAATGTTTCATAGCTTCGCACATTAAGTGCGAATTGAATTGACCGAAAACTTAATTATTTTCCAAAACGCTGGCGTATTTATTAGTTTTAATGAGTTGTTTAATTTACGAGGGTTTTCAAAGGATTCAAAGTGTTTTATAGTTAAATACATCGAATAAAGTGGTGAATAAAGCTGAGTCTTGAAAGTCTTAGACAGTTCAGAAACCGAAAACTATGACAAATAAATGAGTTGAAGGTTTGTTGCTTTTTTTTGGCAAGAAGTTGACTTCTATCTTAATAAATAATAACATTATTAAACTTGCCGTTTGAGGATAGCGACTATTTACAATAGAATATTATATACAAGAGAACGTCCAACAGGAGAGAGAAAAAAGAGGTTGCGCAGTTCTAGATTTTTTTAAAAACTAAAATTAAATAGGTGGTCGTAGCGAGTAGATCCCATGCGACTGCACTAATTGAATTGTATTGCTTTCAATTAGCGTCCATAATTATCGTACAATGAAAGTTTATTTTTCGAATTTCAGTGGTGCTTTGGGCCTTAAGATGAGCTAGGGCTCAACGTTCTTCACCAATGTCTTGGTGGTAATCGTTGAATCGTTGTTTGTATAGAAATCGTAGAAATTGTGTTCTACTTTGTTTTGAGGTCTTTGGGACAAGGCGAGAGAGTCTTTCTAGATCTTTCATCTTCTTCTTCTTCTTCTTCGTCATTCTCGGATTCCTGATGAGAATGTTCAGCTTCTTGTCCCTTTTTCTTTATGTTCATCTCTGCAGCGTGCCTCTTTCGCCATTTTGTTCTTCTGTTCTGGAACCACACTTTCACTTGGCTTTCTGTCATGCCGAGAGAGTAAGCAAGTCTCGCGCGCTCTGGACCCGCGAGGTATTTTGTTTGTTCAAATGTTTTCTCAAGCGCAAAGATCTGATGTCCGCTGAACGTTGGTCGGGTGTGCTTACGCTTGCCATTACGGTCGGTTTCCATGCAACTTGGAGACGCTGGGGAAAAAAGCTCTTGTTAGTACAAAACACAACACAACGCTAATGAACAAAAAAAACAAAAAAAACACTGAGTAAAACACACAATAAGGCTCAATAACGATAGCGGTCTTGCTTTTTTTTATAGCCCGTTTTTGTTTTTACATTTTACTAAACCGCTGTATGATCGATAGCTCATATAGGCGATGCAAAATGATTGACTCCTTAAGTTCTCCGAGTCCACAATTATAAAAAAACACAAAATTAACAAAACCCAGGTCAAAAAATCAATATGAACGCGTAACTTTGCGCAGTACAAAAGTTAGCACAATTTGAACAAATCTGGATTGTTCAGTAAGCTGTGTTTTACATATTCTTGACCTTCAGAAAGGAGGGAAAACAAAGACCTGGAGGATGTAGAGAAATAGTTTGTGATCAAAATCATGACTGTTCGTAGATTGTTGACCTTTATTAAGAGGCCTCTTTGGATTGGCGTCCTTGCTTTTTTGCTTCCTCAACTTTTACCGACGTTCGTCCAATTTTTCGACAAATGATTCCAATCAACTAAGCCTCGATTCTTAAGCCCCGATTTCATATCCTCTCTCTTTTGTTCGCTAGAAAAACATTTGTAGAACGCGTCCCAATGTTTAAAAGGAAGCAAGATTGGATATAATTTCGGTTTCTATTGCTAAAGGGCTTATTAACGCTGGCCTGTCATGGATTATAGTAATCGGCAATTGCGCGTTTCTACGACATGTTTGCATTAGAAAATACTTAACGAGTATACAAGTAATATCATGAAATTGGCCAATCATTAAACCTAGTTACGGCTAGGAAATTGTCCCTATTTCAAGCATTATATCTTCTCTTGAGAATTATCTTATTCCAGGACTACTCTTGCAACGATAAGAGCCAAGCGTTGACTGTTACACATGTCGAGAAGGGACAATTACAAAATGATTCAACCACAACACGAAACTAAGCCACGGATGAACATGTCAATCTCCAAACCAAATGTTTCTTTTTGGTCGAATTTTGGCAGCGCGCAAAGAAGGCGCTTTTACAAAACATCCTGGAATTGGGCGCTTTTGAAACTAACTGGTAAGTTTTCTGAAACACTAGTGCACGCCTTACTGAACACCATAAGTAAAGAGGATCGTTCCGTAAGTGTTATTAAAATAGGCATTGGGGCAAACAAAAGATTTGAGGATGGTTAGTGCTAATTAAGGTTGTGTGTACGATAAATTCATGCGATGAATTTGTGAATGATCCTCCTTTTAATCACATAATTAGATTGCATCGTTCTATTAGCCCTAGATCAAAGTGCAAGTTATTATTTTAGTAAGTACCTGTAAAACGCTCTCTCCACGATGGATGGACAAGGCCGGGCCAGTATAATGGCATCGAGGGCCCGTACTCGAAGTTACGACCAGGTACACAGAAAGGTCGTATCCGTACTGCAGGAGGTGAAGGTGATGGCGATGGTGATGGTGATTTCTCCTCTGCTCGGCTTAGTATGCTATCAATCGAGTGAGGAATACTTGGTTTAACGGCCGGAACACGTAGGGGGGCTGTAGGGGACTTGGCTGCTGAAACTGCTGCAGTAGAATACGGAGGGTATGCTGAAATCCCAAAAGGCTTCAAGTCCACGTAGGGGTGAACAGTGTAACAAGGATGGTGGTGATCCATGTTCTATGAAGGTAGCTGAACACTCTGATCCGAGTCGTGGTTTTCTTAAGCAATAGTTAAGCTTTACCGCATGCACTGACTGGCAATCTATCGATAACTGAATGTTTTTGAAGGCCCCCAATAAGTTAGCACTAATAAACTCGAGTTTACTTTAGATTTGATGTGTCTGACATCAAGGCGACCAAGCGTAAACCGGTGATTGATGGATTGTCATGACAAACATTAATTGATATAGTAGGCTTGAAACAAGCGATAGCGAATAATGGACTAGCTATGTGAACGGGCGCTCCCTTGATTGGCTGATACCTGACAGGTGTTTTTGATGGGAAGCCAGTTTAGTGTCCTTTTAACTGCTCGATTGATTCCACTAAGAAAATTCGTTTTTCTAAACCGATAAACCTGTTAAAAACGAGAGTTTAGACTATTTAACGCAATAGTTTAAAGTAGACGACCCAAGAAACCCTTAAAGTGTCAAAACTCAACGAAACTGACTTAAAAAACATTAAGACATCGATAGCCTATCAAATGTAACAATTGCTGGAATGGACGGTAATAGAGTATCATTTATGAAATACCTGTTTATAATGTATCGGTTGAAATATTAGCTTATCGCGCCCAAAACGAGCCAAACAATTAAGTTTAACATTAAAAAAATAATTAACGACCAATAGACATAAAATAGGCAGAAGCCCAACTGCATTTATAGCCGTTATGATTATAGATGGGGAAGTCCCTAATTAAGCAATTGAAAATGATTTTCTCAATCGTCAAATTTCATCATTTTCAGGTTGGATGTCAGAAACGATTTTCTTTTTAGAGTTTTTGCTGTTATATTGGAAGCCAAACGAAGAGTTCTTTTAGCACCTGCAGGAAAAAATTACACAGGAAATAACGCTCTTGTTTATGGTAATGGCTTTCACGACCCGTGTAATGTAATGTCAAGTGTTCCTTGTACAAAACACAACTCATATTAGCCATAGCACTTAAACCCGCGAAAGTTTGTACTTATAGCACTGCAGAATTCAATTGTCACCTACAATGAATAGAAAAAGAATGCAGATTAAACAGAGTTTGTTTTTATTATAATTAGTTGACGAATTTCTGATTCTCGTGAAAATGATTTCTTTAGTGATGGGAGAACAGCAGTTTTGGAGAATCGTGAAAGTAATGGTTTTTTTTTACGCCAATCTTGGGAACTTATTGTAATTCACGCGTAATAAAACTGAAAGAATAGCGTATTTACTTTAAACACAAACAAGAAAATAAAAGAGAATAACATTATGATAAACATATAACACATTCGTTATGATTTAGTTGTAAAACAAGGTACAAAAAATGCTCAATTCTCTGCGCTAAAACTCTAAACTGAGCCGTACATAATCTTATTTGATAAAAAATTTTAACGAATCTTTACAAGAGATAAAGGTATAAAATCGCTAGCATAATATTGAAGAGAAAGAAGTGCTGTTGGACGGTCGTGCTCTAAATTTAATCTAACAAAACAGTCATAAAAGTCTTCATTTTAAACGGGAAAGACTGAAGGAAGTTAGTTGAAGAGAAAACCATTTAGCGACCTTGTCTGTTCAATGTATGAACATACCTAGTAACAGTAAAGAGAAATTTAACTATCTAAAAACTCTCCCATCTATTACTTTATATAGCTAGAGATCTAAACGACATTTTTTTCAGTGACAGAGTTCCTAACTCAAAGTTTGGTTTTCAGCTTTCCAAAATATATAGGGTACGAAGAAAATGTTGGTGAAGCGTTGTCTGAAAACACATGCCTAAAAAATCCCAAAATACAAAAGCTAACGAAAAAGAAATAGCAATTATCGGAAAGATTTCAATGACGTTTCCAAAGTAAAAGGTAAAAAGAGAATATTTTGAGGATTGGAATATTTTATTCAATCATTCTTCGCGGATAATCCTTAATTGGCGTTTTCATAGCCTGATGTGTTTATTTATCATTTTTAGATGATATTAATTTAGGCAAAGAGAATCGAATTCAATAGCTCTCAAATTCATCCTTAATCAGTGTTGATTTTTTCGAGACTTTGTTCTTGCTTTGCAATTAATAGTTTTTACTTTATAAACAATGAGACGAAATGAATGAAATAAACGATTTATAAAATCCATCTAAAAGTATTGATTTTTTTACGATTAAAAATTGGGGTTAGAGTTTTGTTACGATAGAAATAAAAAAACACACAACAATATTACTTATATAAAAAAATTGAAGATCTTGTCGATATAAAGAAAGTTAAAAAATTGTAAACTAACACGCATAAAATAATCCTCATTAACATTTAAGACTATATTTTAAAAAAGCCAAGAACATGAAAAGCCATTAAAACAATTTAACCAAAGATTAGAAAGTGATTCCATTCAAGAATATATTTTTGAGAAGCCAGGGACACGGAGAATGTTCAGGAATTAGCTCCATTACTAGTTTTATACTAGGCGTTTTATTTTTCCTGCAACTGTTCAAATACGGTGATGTCTTTAACATTTGGGGAAAAAAGCAAGGAAGCCAATAAACAGCTGAAAAATGTGGAATTATTATTTCTATCTATAACTTGATTTTGGTCCAATGTAAAGATAATATATTAAGTGTCCAAAGTATAACTTAAATGTATTTTTTGGTTGTTGTTGTTTTGAAAGCTCTGGGATGCTTTCCAATACAAATGCAGAGCTGGCACAGTTGGTCGTGTATTTCTGAAGAAATTTGGCGCAAAACTTAATATGTTCAGGACAAAATATATGTTCAGGATGACAGAAAAAGGCAGGGAAAAATATTCCTTTCTTTTTTTCTTGTTTATACAGCTAGAAGCATTTGCAGTTCTCTTCTCAGTTCCAAAATATGATTGAAATGTCATGTAATACCAAAGAAAAAAGAAAGACAAAAGAAGGGGGAAAAACGCTCGAAGATGCGCAATAAAATGGCTGCCCATATAGTATTGAAAAAATGTCACTGATAGGGACACTCAATTGGCTTCCGTTTTATGACTTGTACGAAGTTTGGGAGTGATTGATTGGAAGCCATTTCAAAGCCAGAATAACGTATGGTTTCAAAATCTTCAGGTACTCTTCACCAAATGATTTCTCGTTTCCGGTTCATTCTGTTTTTTCTATATAGTTCTGGGCTTTCACCAGTAAATAGCATGGTACGCAAGCAATCCGCCTTATCGATCAGTGCTCTCGTTCACCACACACCTAACGTACACCGCTAGGATTGAACAAAATGCAAAAAGAAAAGTTGAAATGGAACGAAACGAAACCCGGATAGTTTATTCAATCATATGAATCACTAGACTTTACATTACTATTATAACTAATTTTTCTAATCTCTTATGCAATGATTATAATATTTATCTAGCTAGGCCATTAGTGTAACCGTAACCTAGCAATAACGGCGCACAGCACCTATTAAGATTTGATTGAAATTAGTATAACTTTAGATTAAAAAAACTCAACAAGTCGTTAGAAGAAATATTCAGGCAAGAAAAGTACTTCTAAGGTAAGAAGAGAAGAGAAGAGAAGAGAAGAGAAGAGAAGAGAAGAGAAGAGAAGAGAAGAGAAGAGAAGAGAAGAGAAGTAGAAGTAAAGTGAAGTGAAGTGAAGAGAAATGAAGAGAAAAGAAGTGAAGTGAAGAGAAGTGAAGAGAAGTGAAGTGAAGAGAAGTGAAGTGAAGAGAAATGAAGAGAAAAGAAGTGAAGTGAAGTGAAGAGAAGAGAAGAGAAGAGAAGGAAGAGAAGAGAAGTGCAGAGAAAAGATGAGAAAAGGACAAAAGATCAGATGAATATGAAGGAAGAAAGGAAGAGAAAAAAAATAATAACCCAGGAAAAACGAAATTGCTTTCCCACAAAATATATATTAATAAAAAAAAGATAAACATTCTATAATAAACGAAATATATCCATTAGATTCATTCTAATAAAAAAGTAGGTATGTATATGAATAAACGATGCCATTAAATAGGCAGCATAATAATATGCACCCTGATTCAAAACATATCCTGAGATCAGGCTTGCAATGTCCCAGATATGCTTATATCGATATAATATACTATGGAGGTAAGAGTTGGTTTACTTGAAGTTAGGGTGACTCTACTGCTAGGGCCAACTCTTTTGTCTCCTAAGGAAGGAAAATTAAACATTGTCTCTAGGACCAGGATCAAACTATCTTAATGTGAAAACCCAGCCTTCAAGTCCCTTTTTGTTTTATTTAGCCTAAAATAAATACATAGAATTATATTTAATTTTCTAGCTACTTTTCCACTTTCCAAGAAAGAGAGAGAGAAAAAGGGGTAGGGTGATCAGCATTACTTTTTGGACCTGGAAGCAATCAGGTTCGAAAACAAAATCACTGACAGGGGCGGATCTAGGATTTTGTTCAGGAATGGGTGCTGCGCACAATGTTAACCCAGGGAGGGGTGCACCCCTTAGAATCAAAGGCAAAAAACAAAATTGGTTATCTTCGAAGTAGGAGCACAAAGTGTAACCAGGGAGGGGTGCACACCCCCTGCACCCCTCCCCTGGATCCGCCCCTGACTGAAGACTTTAACTATAAATGCTTTTAGCCTGAATCTCTGCATTTCACTAAATCAGGATGGAGCTTTGAAGAGTTGGCATGAAAAGATGGCTGAATTTATTATATCCAAGATTCTAAGAAGTTTATTTCTTATTTTGTGCCTTTGTCTTGAATTCTCTCCAGTGTTTCCTTCTCTCTTCTTTTTCTTGTTTTTCTTTCCAGTTTTCCTCATATTCCCATCTTCATTCCCACATTTTCTTCATCTCTTTTAGCTGTTTTCACTGGTTTCCTACCATCTTTTCTTTCCACTATTCTCCTTTCCATCTTATTTCTAGTTTTCTTGTCATTTTCTAGATATTTTTCATATAATCATTGGTTTAATCTAAACTATTGTATATTTTTCATAGGCTTCTTCTAGACTTTGGGATAGAATCCCAAACATTTAACTTAATCATTATATATTTAAATATTTGTCATGTCATTCAATAATTTGTACTATACACAGGTGATATACTCAATATATTCCTCTGAAACTCCATTGGAGATTGACCCTAGGTGAATGAAACCAATACGATAAGATTTAGACACAATCAACAAAGATCTGTTTGAAGTGCAAAAAAATCAAAGTTGGGGTTCCTGTGGTTTTTGAATTAAATCCATCTGATCTTGGGATACCTGTGTGCAAGTGAGAATACATGCAGAGTGTATGTATTTCACTTGATTAAATAAGAATGAAATGTGTATATTTGATATAGTGTAAGACCTCCTTCCCCATCGACAGATACCTCAAGCTCCAGTTAGTTTCATAGGATAAAGTTAAAATACCTCCACATGAAAGCCTTCCCACTAAATAAAAGTTTATGTAACGCCAAAGATTTGTGGGCACCCCCCTTCTCTAATTCATAAAGGTTCTTCTAATGCCAAAGTTCTCTGGGCCCCTTTCTCCAATTCCTGGATTCCCCCCTGTTCTGATCTCCTGAGTATGTGTGTGCATGAGAGAGAGAGAGAGAGAGAGAGAGAGAGAGAGAGAGAGAGAGAGAGAGAGAGATGGGAAGAAGGTAGGGTATTTTCTGGAGCAAGTCTTTTTATGACTCTCTCACCCCAAAAAAATATAATATGATGGTGAATGTGCCATGAAAGTTGTCATTACGATTATCACATCTTAGTGCAACCAACAGCCAGACATATAAAGGCATGCACAAAGAAAACAATGCAGTGCTGTGTTGGTGACTCTTACATAACACAAATAAAAGCAATAAGATGGAAACAAAACTGACTTTAACAAGACTATTTAAGACAGATTATTTTAAAGCTCATACGAGTACAATTTAATTAACTAACCTAGTCTGTACGAACACTCACGTATGGATAATAATGAAGAATATTAGGCTTTTCCCTTCGTTTCTTCTACAGCTGTGAATGAGTTTTTAAAACACTACTGTATTTATTAACAAATTAAGCAGTGCCAAACAATTTACATCAATTGTTAACAATACATACAACATAGAATCTAAACAAAGTATATTTGATGAAGAGGTTGATGTGTATTATCTGGAAAATATCAAAAATTTTTTCAAAATTCTTTCATTTTTTTATGAAGAAATGTGAGGTTGGAGATAGATAGGCATAGCAAACTCTAGGAAGCAATTCCGAAGTTCATATATTTGACATAAAAAATATTTAAAATGAAGTGATTGCTTAAAAGTTTAAAAGTTCTTATATTTCGAGGTAAAAATAATAAAAAACAAATTGAACATTGAACATATGGCAATTATGGATGTTGCTATTAAAAATAAAAGGAAAACATTTATAGCAAAACTAAAATAAAATTTTAAATTATAAGGAAATAAAATTATGTAATATGCAATTATAGTATGAATAGGATAGGATCTTACCATTCTTAGATGTGTCAAGATTCAATTGCAAAAACACAGGCTGAAAAATGTAAACATTATGAAGATTGGGTAAGACTGGCAAGTCAGCTACTGAGAAATACTGATGGATGGATGGATGGATGGATGGATGGATGGAGGGATGGAGGGATGGAGGGATGGAGGGATGGATGGACGGATGGATGGACAGACGGACGGATGGATGGATGGAGTAGGATGGATGGATGGACTGGACGGACGGACGGACAGATGGATGGAGTAGGATGGATGGAGGGATGGATGGATGGATGGATGGATGGATGGATGGATGGATGGATGGATGGATGGGTGGATTCAAAGCAACAGAGTATGTAACTTGTAGCTGACAAAGATACAAACCTTGTGGTCACCCATACAGACTTTTCTTCCAATTATATCATAAGTGCACACACCATCATCCTAAAAGCAGTGAATAATAATTAATTTCTACCACTCAGAACAAATAAAGATGAAAATAATAGGGTTTTCATTAAGCTTTAAAATAAGAGGAGAAGTTCATGAACTAGCTGGAGAGTTGTGGCAGAGTTTTGAAATAATTTAGTTGAGGGAAAAACTGGGTCAAGTTAGCCCCAAACTTGACCGAGTCTTTCCATCAACCTTGGAATGGCTAATAGAAGAATATTATTGTAGTTTTAGCTATAGAATGTTGCACAGTTACTGGAGCATTCCCTTAATGAAAACCCTGTAATGTAATGGAAATCCATGTATATTATCTTATATTTACCTTAGCGATAATCTTTTTTACAGAGTGACTTAGAAGAACACGATCACACCAAGAAGGGCATCTGGTGCAGAAATACCAAGACATGCTTGTTACACCTTAGAGATTTTTGATTATTTTTGATGGTGGGAATATTTTTGTTTGTTTACCTTGAGTTATTGTATCTTGCTCCTTCATCAATGTTTTCACTAAATGGGTAACTAAAATGAAAGACAAAATATTAAATATCTAGGCTTTCTTGAAACTGTCTCTGGCTGATCAAACTCAGGGCACAGCTAACTCAAAGATTGAATCGGAATTTAGAGTGTAAGGTTTTGCAGAGGGATTAAAGCAGAGAACCTGGAGAAAAATGTTTTAATCAAGGGAAAGACCTAACAAATGCCACTCACACGTGATCTGTTGAGTCTAGGAATTAAACCCAAGACACAGAGGTGATAGGCAAGTGCACTATGACTGTGGTGCTACTTTTGATTCCCTTATCTAGCTATTATCTAGCTGATAGTATGCCAGGAATTGCACCAATAGACAAGAACTTGTAGGTTTTCCACCCTCTACAATTTAAAAACAATAATATGCTAAATATCAGGCAATTTTCAATTGGTGAGATAGCCATGCCCTAACTTTGATCTGCCCAGAGGTTGTTTGAGAGCAATGATAAAAATTGAAAGTTCAACTTTAAGAAAAAATGATAGCAAATTTACTTTTGAAATACAAAGATAATGCAAAAACTGTTATAGTGAATGTTCTTTACCTTGGTGGGAAAGATATACTGTATTCATATAATTCCCGCTTAAATTCCTCAAGTTCCTTGTTGTACTTTTGGAATCTTTTTCCATTGTCATGATGAAAATGACTCTGATCTTGTACTATAAACTTACGATGTTCTAATGTCAGAACAATCTGTACAACAGAAACAGTAACTAGTGTTCAGTAAATAGGTTTAAAGGATTATGGAAGGGGAGGGGGAGGAAAGAGGTTTATGCTTCACCCCAAATATTGACCACATCATACACTGTACTTCATTTTAAGAAGGCATTTAGCAAGATAAGACAAGTAAAACATTCTGACCAATTTCTGGTTCATTTGAATGATAGTTTTTCTTTTTAATTGGGGGGTTGGGGGGGGGGGGGGGGGGGGGAATCGCATGGGAATATCCTAATTTGCCCTAGGGCTGAGATCTGGCTACATGGTCCCCTGAATATGTTAAACCCACTGTTTACATGTATATTAAATAATGCACAAATTAAAGAGGAATACATCGATTCCATTAATGGGATTACTGGCTTTAAAAAAATGCAAATTAAAGAATCACAGTAACAGAATTATCTAGAATGTAATGAAGGGCAAACCTGCTGTAAATTCATACACTAATTTATTTATTATGCAATCATACCTTATCTGAAGACTTTGCATCTCTATAAATTATCTTAAAAGGACAATTTTCACCATCCTTCCTGACATGTTGTGAATGCAACCCAGCACAAAGAGACTAAAAAGGAATACAAATGTGAACATTAAAATGCTCAAATTACAAAATTCTGAGTTTTTAAAAGTTAGGGAAAAAAAATTGAAGAAATTCAAAGATTCAAAGAGTAAGAGTAAGATATTTAAAAAAACTGCCTCATATTTACTGAAAAAGTTTGAAATTAAAGATGAAATGAGAAATGATTGTGGGAGTAAACTGTGCTTGGTTAGGGAGACACAGGCCAGGGTGGATACAGAGGGGTCAATTAGGTGGCTAGCACCCCTTTGGAGTTGAAATAATAAGAAAAAAGCATAAGGTACGACCTAAAAAGGGCTCTATAAGACCAGCCTTTCTAGGTAACAGCCAACCCCCTTGAAATTGTTCTGAATTTGCTACTGAGTCAATGGTTATGGATCATAGATTAGGACTCTCTATTTAAGTTGGAAGCTTATGCTTGTATCAGTATATTCTACTGTATTTTGGTGTCACGAACAAGGTTAACATTATTAAACCCCTTTTTTTTCAAAATTAATGTTTCATACCTCTACGACAGACTTTGTATCCAGTCTGAAATTGAAATCACCAAAAATCATGGCAGGCTCTTTCGGCAAAGGCCCATTATTTAATCTGAAATCAAGGAAATAAAACAAGTTAAGGAAACAAGCATTGCATGCTATAAAACTTAGGGTGGCATAGCGGTGGCTTGATTCTGAAGGTAACAGAACTATCTAGAATGTAATGAAGGGTTAGATCGCCATCACACAATTGAAGTTTGTTAGATATTGATCCCTTGATTGAAGGGTTTTTCTCTGGTTTTTCTCCATCTGCAATCATAATGTATGGCGGGGGGGAGGGAGGGTAGAGGAGGGGTGGAGGGTGGAGGAGGGGTGGAGGGTGGAGGAGGGGGGGGAGGGTGGAGGAGGGTGGAGGAGGGGGCAAGTTAAAATTTGAAATGTCCAGATAATAATTCTTAATACCCCCCTTAAAGTCATGCAAAAAAATACAATCCCCCCTAAACAAGGCTTGTAGCTTCTTCCAAAAATTGTGCATCCCCCCATTTTTCTGATAAAAATTGACTGACATTGATCAGCCCAAAGGTGGTTTCAGGGTTTGCTAAAGTTTGAAGTTTTTTTGGGGGGCAGGGGGTAGTCATAAAATGATAATTATTTTGAGGATCTGCTTACTTGTCTACAACATGAGCAAGAGCTCTCTGTCTGTCTTTACAATACTGTGATGGTGACTAAAAACAACAATTTTGAGAATTAATAATAATGATAATAATAATAATTTATGGATAAATATTCAGTTTATAATCAAAGCTTATAGATATTGAGCTTTTTAACTCACCAGTTTAATAGCTTCTAGATTTGATGCATCATGGAAGAGATGAATGTTTAGAAGATCAAAAACACTAAGACAAACAATTATTCAAAACTTAATTTTCATTCTTTATTGGAGTTCCTGTGGTAAATTACACAGGTAGCCCAACTATTAGGAAAATATTTTTACCAGTCGTTGATTTTCCATCTCGTTCTCGCATAGCCTTTCCGGGACCACTTACACTACGAGATACAAATACATTTTAGTTCTGCTGTTTCAAGTTGTTTTTTATTTTTAAAATAGAGATTTCATTTGGTTTAATTTACCTGAGGGAAAAACTCTTTTGGAAACTTTTTTTTTTCAAGCAATACCACTTCCTTTAAATCTCCAACAGAGACAGATTCACCGTCTAGTTCTTCAAACTTTGATTCTAGTGTAAAAAAAGAAACAGCCATTATAATACAGCCAGATATAATAGCAGAAGACTTTCTTGCAGCAAAAATGGGTCAGGGTAGCGGAAGCCTGATATTAACTCTAATCAAAGTTACTTGTAACAACTGGGTTTTATGTTTTGTGGAGGAAGAGTTCTGAAAAACTTAACTTTTTCTAAACCATCAAGACAAAAATTCAAATCAAATTAAATATTTCAAATTATAAAATATTTATAAAACATATTGTTAAAATTATTTTAAATATTAGTTCAAGAACATAGACTGTCTAATTTCTTAAAAGCTAGATGTTTACATAATTTTTTACCTTTAAAGTTCCAAAGTGAGACATTCTTAACAGACTTTTTTACTAAGTAAATACATCCCAAGGCCTGAAATAATGAGCAAACAAATAAACTATTACAGTGTACAGTCCTCTTGCTACTTTAGGTATTCTATTGTAATCTTTCTGCATTATTTCATATCCCAGCCATCCCACACGGCTTACTGCCTTATCTATCTAGTACTACTTTTTCATGGGATTACCAGCTCACTAGATACACCCTGCTGATGAGGCCCAATACAGGCTGAAACAGCTGCTTACAGTTTCTAGTTCAGCTGGCTCATTTTGTATGCGACTTGAAGTTGTGAAAGGCTTGTATGGCACTCTTCTTCAGTTGTTTCATCTAAGGTTCATAATTTACCTATTACCCATGTTCTTATTTGATATCCGAGCCCATCCCGCAGGGCTTACTGCCTCATCTATCTATATTTGCATTATAAATAAGTGTACTGTGAAAAAATAACTTATTAATGATCCTTAGATTGCACTTGTGCCCTAAGGGTATAATCTAATGTGATAAAGTAAAAGTAAATGTTTTCAATAAAATGTAAATGTTTTCAATAAAATTCAACAGTTATATGAATCCATTAAAATTATTTTATCAAATAGTATTATGTCTATTTTTTTATCAAAACAACCCCTAGAAATTTTATCAACTCAAAAATAAGTAACTGGAAAAAAATGTGTTAGAAAGTCAATATTTTTTAGAGAAATATTCTTTGTTGTTTTGATCATGTAAAAGACCCACAAAAACCATCCACTTATCAAATTCAATCATGCTATAGAAATGGCAGACTTGTTTAATGAGGCAAAACAGGTGTTTGAATTAATAGATGGTGAGAAAAGATAGCTCTAATGCATCTTAAAGGCAAGAGAAATCTTATTGTGATAACAGTTATTTACTGTTTCTATGCTTGGACATTACCATGGTGATTCTTATGTTGGTTATTTATAAAGACACAAGAACATGTAAGCTATTTACATAAAATACCCCTGCAAAGCTAAAGATGAGCCATCATTTATCTAGATCTCAATATGGTTCTTGCATTAGTGTTTTATTTGCCACAACAGTGGGTTACCAAAAACGTCCTCATAAGTATTTATTCCTTCAACTAACAGTGGAGCTAGAACTTTGCCAGAATAGTCATAAAGGACCTGAATGAATTTAATGTTATCTTTACTCAGCTTTTTAAAAAAATCAAGCTCTTTTACAAAAATCTAAAGGAAAAGAAACAAATATGTACTAAAACTGACATAAAAAACCAACCATAAAACCTGGTTTGTTTACTCTCTAGAAAGGCTATGTACATTTTTGCCAAAAACATTTCTTCCAGGTGGATCACTAATAGTACTTTTTCAGTGGGCATTGTAATGAAAAAGGATAATAAGATAAATATAATCTATCTATCAACACTATAATTTTGAACTAGTCAGGGAAGGCGACAGGAAGCCAAATATGCAGATCTCAACTCCACTATATAGTCACTTGTATCCATATGCAACGAGTAAAACAATTTATTGTATATGACTTAGTGGTGGACAACTTGAAAAGTTAAGAAGATATGGATTACAGCAAACTATTGTGCTCTTTTCTGATTAAACATCAGAGAAACTTCACTCAGAAGATATTGAAATTGTTTTGGAACCAAAAATATATATGGTTATTAGATGACTTTTTACCTATCAACTTTTACTTAGTTATTATTTTGCTTTTTTTTATTGGGGCTAGCCTCGTTAGGACTACGAGTCCATTTGCTCTGCCCCTCATGTAGTTTACATGTATCCGCTCTCTTTGGATTCCATTTTTTTATTTATGTAATCTGCATGGAAGTCACTAATAAATAAATAAATAAATAAATAAACTCTTGACTTGAAATACTTGTCACATTTAAGCCCTTCAAGCCATGAATGCACTTTTAGTTTTGAATAAGGTGTTAAATTAGAAAATATTAATGATTTAAACATTTTGCACATAAATCTTTTTAATACAATTGAGTGTAATGTAACAGTTTGTAATAATTTAAATTCCATACAGTACAATTCTTCTACATGTTCAATTCTGATATTCAAAAATATAGCAGTCTTTTGGGAATTCCTCAAAAGAGAAACATAAGCAAGAGGAAAATAAAATAAAATACTAAGAACAACAGGCAGAGGACCCGATGTATATTTTTTAATTTTATTTTTCTTGTTATTCTTGTCCTAATTGCTGCTGCAATATTAAAGATTCATGATATTTTTCACAAAAGCCATTCAAATGTACTGACATATGATTACATCAGTAAAATGGCTTTCCAAATCTTTTCAATAATATGGAAATATCGACCACCGACAACGCTAAATCCTGAGAGATTAAACTAATGGTTTTGTATTTTGCATTTTAGTGTAGATAATAATTAGGAAAGAAAACATTGAAAAAGGAAAAAATGTCCAGAATATGAGATATTCAAGAAGCGAAAATACTATCAGAAACTGTCAACATTTGTCAAGCCAGAACAAATAGTATTTTATAAGATTGACTAACCGTGAATTGTTCTTGCTTTTTGTAATCTTGATCAATCCAAGCACACCTGACTTCAAATCTTTGTGTTATTTCGTTATTGCTAAAAAGGACTCTGGAGAATAAAAATGAGAAAACTGAAATGACGGCTCATCCCCTTCAAGACAAAGCACAGTAGGAACCACGAGTCGAGCCACAGGCGAATAATTTATAGTATTTAAATGGAATAAAAAGTAAAAAGACACAATCAAAGG
This sequence comes from Actinia tenebrosa, assembly GCF_029948245.1. NCBI lineage: Eukaryota > Metazoa > Cnidaria > Anthozoa > Actiniaria > Actiniidae > Actinia > Actinia tenebrosa. The sequence goes on along the minus strand of NW_028292572.1, from coordinate 8,678,311 downwards.
CGAATTCAAACGGGAAATGCTTCATTTGCAAATCAAATTCAGAAACGGTCCTAAATCAAGGCTTTAGCGATGATTTATTCATATACCTTATGAAGCTTCTAACTTCTTCTTCTCCCTCTGCACCCGCAAGTTTCCCACCACATTCTTGTAAATGCAACGCTATACATCCAGGTTCAAATTGGGTGATGGTCTAGAAAGTGAAAACAAAAAATACAAGAATATTATAATCCAAGATTCTAACGTACTTTAATCAAATAAAATACTTGTCAACGCAGTAATTTTACCGACTGGCCAAGTACTTACTTGTATTAGCTGCCCAATCCAAATACTCTCTATATTTTGACGCTGGAAATTAGGAGGAAAAAAAATATAATACCCCTTCTGAATTACATGCAAAAGCAACTGAAGTAATTTACTTTCGTCTTTGGTTAACATTAATTCATAGTAAAGTTTAACATTGAATTCTACCCGGTGGTAAAGTCAAATAGTATGCGAAGCTGTTCCAATGTAAACACAATTTGCAAGTATGAACCTGAAGCGGTTGACCAGATTTGAACCTGATACATGTTATTTTTCAACTCTCTCTTAAGTCCATGAGAGAGAACAGGAAGCAGAGTGAATAACGAACAATCATACGAGGTTCACAGGGATATCGAGTAGCTGTAAATACCACTGGACACTCACTGAAAATATCATACTTGCTTCAAATGTGCCACCAACATACTAAACGAGTTGTACTCACGTCCTCAAAAAGTGATCCAACATTTGCTGTTATTAAGAGTAGAGGAACTATTTGGTCTTCCATGGTTAAGTATTGGTGTTAACGCTTTCATACATTGTGGTGTCTGGTGTTAGGAATAAAAAAATTGGGGGCAAATGGAGTGTTTTTTTGTGCCACTTGACGCTTGGACTGCCTTCTACAGCTTAGCTTTGGTCGAACCGACTTCTGTTGTGACCGGCAATCACGGCCGCAATGTTTCATGGGTATTTTACTTTATTTTACCACAGCCGACAGGAGACTCTTTGACACATCAACTTACAAACAAAGAAAAGGGAAAAACCCGGAAACATGAAACTGAGAAATGATAGTTAACAGGAAAGGCGTAATGTAGTTATAAGTGCGTATGCTGCTCAACGACATTTATTGCCGGTATTGTAAGGAAGGGAAGGGGAGGGGAGGGCAGGAAGGAAGTGTCAAATGTTCACCCTGTTCCTATGCGCAAAAAAAGATGAAGCGGTTTTTCAAGGTCAAAGCTAGCTGGTCCTCTCTTGGCCAAAGTAGCAGTCTTCTGTTTATAGGTAAAGAAGGAAAAAAAAAAGATTTTAAAGAGCTGACCCTACAAGGCCACCCATAGAGCCAAAGGCACTCCACACGCTTGTCTCATTTATTAGGCTGAAGCAGGCAGTTTTCTTTCGAGACAAATTTCCAGCCTTCTGTCAATTGTATTTGAAAATTGATCTTAGCGAAGGTTTATCCGGTAAATTGTTAGTGAGACTGATGCATGAAAAAAGCTTTGGAGTGAGAGATTATACAAGAAAAATCTTTTTATCATAATGTGCACCGGACACGCCCGCAAGCCACCTGTTTTTTTTGTTTGTTTGTTTGTTTTTGTTCGTTTTTTCTTTTTCTTTTTTCTTTTTTTCTTTTTTTTTTGGTATATGAAAAAAACCAAAGTATATAATTATTTTATAGTTGTTGACTTGGATGCAATTTACATATATTGAAAGAGAGTATATTGATTAAAATTTATATCCGCTTTTAAATTAAAAAAATATCAAGACCACTAAGGAGAGGTACGATTTCCTATGTGTTAGTGTGTGTGTGTTGGGAGGGGTGGGGGGGGGGGGGGGGAGATTTGAGGAGATTCGATAGGCATGCGCCTTCAAAAAGAAAGAAGAGGCGATCAGAAAAGAGTCAGTAGTTCCAGGCTACTCTGATTGATTCAAATATTGATTGATCAATATTTAAACCGGATGTTAAGCATGACGTCACTTCCGGGCCGTCATTTCCAGTTTCCCAGCGGTGGTTGAACTTACAAGCACTTTGGCGAAAACTTTTAGGCTATTTGGCCTTTTGCGCTCTTGTGGTCTTGTTTGTAAAAAAAACCCGGTTGGACTTGGAGTTTAATGCCATTATTACGCTATAGAAGAAATAACAGTGAATATCTTTTCATGTTTAAGTAGGTTTTACGAGCTTGAAAGATCTGCGAGAAAGAAAGGACTGGTTGAAGAACTCAATCGAATGCTCAATTTTTATTCTTGTTAAATTTTTTTGAGCATGAGTTCCCACAATTATTCTGCTTAAAAGATCCTCAAACATCGTTTTTAGTGCCTTGGCATTGCAGTCTTAGAGTTTTTATTGATAATATGGATTCAAACAAGAACGAACCTAAGCTAAAAGAGCGAAGCAGCTCAAATCGTTTTGAAAACATTCAACCGAAGACAACCAACTCATCGCAGGCAAAAGAACAAACTCAAAGTGATAACAAAGTTTTTCTGACGATTTTTACTTCACTAGTCATAGATTTGTTAGCTTTTACAGTTATTTTACCGCTTTTGCCGTCTCTTCTTGAGTTCTATGGAAAACAGGAAGAGGTAAGCTAGAGATATTAATGTCCTGATAAAATAAGCTCGTTATGTCATGATTGACTGTTTTTATGACCCATAATTTAAATATTTCTGGCCTTTACTAATTCTTCTAAAAATTTACGAATACTTATTTCTATTATTTGAATTTGGGTTAATTATCCTGAAAGGTTGGATTTATACATAATAGGAGACCATTCATTGTTCATTGTTAGGGGAGGGGCTGGGGGTGGCTGAAAAATTCACCAGTTTTAGCACTTTAGTAGATTTTTTCCCTTCAAATTGCACCCCCCTTTTTCTGTTGTGGAAAACACAGAATCAACAAAGAATTCCATTGATCCTTCCCAATAATCTAATTCAGATAAGCCCCCTCCAACCAACACCCTAGCCTCTTGCATTACACAAATATAGGCTGTATCTCTACTAGGGTTATCAGATTGAAACTCAGTCACCCACTCACTCAAATGATATTTTATGTTATGGCTAATAGTTATTTATCAAAACACTGTCCTGTTCACATTGCTTTCATTTTGAACCATTAAGCGGCAGATAGCAATGTTTTCATAAATATCTTTAAAACATTTTTTAAAACAAATCATTTTGCCCTTAATTAACCTTTATCAGAAAGAATAGTGACTACTAATAAATCTAGCAGCCAAAAATCAAGAAAAAATATATAAAATAATTAATTTACTGGAACCTCAATAAGTGCAGCTAACTTGTGAAAATTCAATAATGAATTGTACAATAAAAATTGTTCCTTTTGAAACATTAACACTTATTTCTCTCTTTCAAACCACCAACACCTTAGAAATTACTATTTTTGTGAATGAAAACCATCATTTTTTATATAGAAATGTTTTATTAGCTTTTTTTTTTTCATCTGCTTTGTTCACACGGCTATTGAATTATTTGTATTTCATAAAATGTTAATTTACTTTATACAGGATGTCCTCTACAACACAATGATGAAGAAAGTCAATACATTTAAGAACTTGATGGGAATGCCTGAAGTTGGTAGATTTAATGCAGTTTTATTTGGAGGTAATATTGAAAAAAAAGAAGAATTGAGAATAATCATGAAAACTTTTGTTAATGAAATATGGTAATCCACAATTTGTGGATTTAATCTATTAAGTATTGTAAAAAAACGTTACTTATAAATTTATTTAAAGGTTATATCAATCTTTTTTTGCAGGAATTATAGGCTCGTTATTCTCACTGCTCCAATTCTTTTGCTGTCCACTTATTGGTGCTTTGTCTGACTTGTATGGAAGAAAACCTACATTGCTAATTTCCATGGTAATTGACTGAATTTTTTTGGATTTTTTGATATCAAAAAGCAACACCAAGCAATACTACAGCAGGATCCAAGAATAGCAGGACCCAGGAATTAAGAACCACATTCATTTTTTATTAGGGACCAAGGGAATTTGCTTGGTAACCAATAAAAAACCTGACCTCCAGTGAATAATTATTGTTTTCCCCCAATATTGTTACAACAGGACGTCCAAATGTATGACTACATTTAATGTCTTTGCATAATCACGGACACTTGCATATTATAATTAAACTGACGCATTTCAATGCCAAGCTGGCTGGTTTTACCCAAAAAAGTGTGCTAACACTTGTTTGACAGGAAAAAGACTGTGCATAGAAGTATGCAAATACGTTAAATGTGGTTGTACTTTTGTGTGTTGTACTGTAATTGTAAAAGTACTGTGTGATTTGAATTATTTTTTGTGCCACCCCCCCCTCCCCCTCATGAGTCTGATTATTTTTATGGTCCCTTATGATCCCCCCTCAAATCCCACCCCCCCCCCCCCCTGGTAAAAAATGGACAGTCACTTATTCTCAAGGGAATGACACCTGGCCTGAAATAGGTAAACTGTTCAAACTATTTGTCTTATTTGTTTTCTTTCAGTTTGGTGTTTTAGTGTCTTACGTTATATGGGCACTATCCCAGAACTTCACAATGTTTGTAATTGCTAGGTTTATTGGTGGATTGAGCAAAGGCAACGTTACAATTTGTACTGCTGCAGTTACTGATGTTACATCATCAAAAACTAGAAGTAAAGGAATGGTATGTCAATCAGTGTCGCATGTCTGTAGTACTTGTAGCAGTAGAGACTTTAAAATATTAGTTAAGTTTGATTAGTTCAGTTAGTTGGTCTCTGGAAGCACAGGTTGCAATAACAATAAGCTCACTGGTCTGTCACCTCTCAACAATGCGACCTGGGTTTGAGCCCTGCTGGGATGGATGTTGTGTGTGGGTGGAGTTGTTTGTTGGTTCTTTCTTGTGCTTAGAGGGTTTTTCTCCAGGTTCTCCGGTTTTTCTCCCTTCATAAATTTATATCACCTTGTAAATTCTAATTCAATCTATTGGGTCCTAGACAGTGTAAGGCTTTCCGTCCACCTCAGAGTTATAGTAAAGTTGAATAAATTTTTACATTTTAAATAAAAAATTTCAATTAGCCATTCAATCTTTCACAGTGCCTCAGCTGATTTTTCTTAGTTCATTCTATTTCCATTGATACTTGATATCTCTGGCTTTTTGGTTTCTGATTATATCTTTGAGTTGATTTCTTTCATGTTGCATGGCTTAATTATACAGTGCCTAGTATACTAACTTACTCTCATTTTCTTTATTACCAGAATAGCGATTCATAGTTGTTTTTTCCCCCCAGGCTCTTATTGGTATAGCATATTCCATTGGTTTTATTGTTGGTCCAACTATTGGTGCAGTCTTTGCAACTCAGTCATCTCTGAAAGGTGGTCACTTCTACTACCTACCAGCCATCTTTGCAGCTGTCCTGAGCTTTGTGGATATTTTATTTGTTCTCTGCTTCTTTAAAGACACATTGCCTCAAGAAAAAAGGGTAAAGATTGTAATTTATTGAATTACTGTAACTCTCAAGGAGATGTACGACAAATTTTAGTGTAGTGTTGTGGCCCAAAGGGGTGGAGTTTTGGGGAACCTTGGGGGTTTAAGTGGGGGAGGTAGTCGGATAGGGGAGATGATTTGGGAGAGGAAATAGGAAGAGGAGGAGAAGCACTGAAGTGGCTAGACCATAGACCATGGCTATTCCCCATGCATAACTTTTCTTTATTTCCATGGTAACAAGGCCTTATTTATGGTGCCTGAATGGTAGACACATCCTGTCTTCTACCAGGACAAAAAATTGTCTTCCAGCCAGCATGTGTTTTTTTAAAATTTTTATTTAATTTATTTAATTTATTTTGTTTATTTTTAATTTTTTATCTTTTATTTTTTAATTTTATTTGTATTTTTATATTTATTTATTTATTTTTATCATGATCAACTTGGTTGCCATACAAGAAAAGTCCATAAAAAATCATAATTACTCAGTATTTGCTTCTTTAAGCTTCCTATAAAAAATCTGTTTAAGCAGAAAACGGACTGTACTTTCATTTTTGCAGGCAGTGTCCATGGTGGCAGAGTGCAGGAAGGCTTTTCATTACATCAACCCTGTATCACTCTTCAAATTCAGTGCTCTTGAGCGATCTAGTTCATCAGGCAAGTTTTTTAAAAAAAATTGTTATCTAATTAAGGTGTTTTTTTTTTCATTTCCTTCTATTATATCTTCAAAATATTGCATTTGGTTTTACCTACTTCAAAATAATGCAAAAATACTCACAATTATTATAAAACTAAATTCTCATATTCAAAAATATGAGAAAAACAAGGCATACCTGCAGTCGAGACCTTTCTATTTTTGAATATAACCTAATTTTCATTTTAGCCCTTCGTCCTTGACTCTGAAAACACTACTGTGCACAACGTTTAGTCAGAGGAATTTTGGAAAGGAAGGAGTAGGGGGGATTGAGTGAAGGAATACTCTTTCCCTTATTTCTCCCCCTAGAGGTGGTTACAAAGGCCATTTCTATTTAGTTTGAAGATACTATCTAAAAGTGTTAGTATTGTACGTTTTTGGTCTTAATATCTGGATCATCTTGTTTTTCTACATTTACTGCCACCCAGTTAGCTCAGTTGGTAAGAGCGTCGGTCTGTTGTGCGGGAGGTCGTGGTTCAAGCCTCGGCTGGACCAACACTCAGGGTCTTAAAATAACTGAGGAGAAGGTGCTGCCTTTGTAATTACATCTGCAAATGGTTAGACCTTGACGTGGCTCGGATGATCACGTTAATGGCGGTCCCATCCCTAATTAACTAGAGACTTTAAAAGAGGACCGCAAGTTTATCAGTTGAATTACTGTCAAGTGTTATCCTCTATAAACAAAGTTATTATTATTATTATTATTATTATTATAGATTTGAAAACAGTTCGTTTCCTTGGCCTAGTCTATTTCTTGTTCTTGTTCTTTTTTTCTGGACTGGAATTCACTCTAACCTTTCTCATGCACAAAAATTTCCAATACACAAGGTAAGATTTATTGGAGGTAAAGGAATGCTTTGTCTCTCAATTTGGGGAGAGGGGAGGGGTAGATTTAAGGAAAGGGGGATTCCCCAGAAGAAGCTTGTTACCGTTAATCAAATAAATTAGCTGCAACTCATGACAGACTATGTAAATATGTTTTCTCTCTTTTGAGGAGAGGGTGAGGGGAATATTATAAGAGAAAGGGGGTTCCCCATAAAATGTTAATGTTACCATTAAGAAAAAGAGCTGCAAATCAGAACAGACTGTTACATATTTTTCTCCCTCACTATTTGAAAGGGGGAGAGGGGAGGGTGACAAGAACTGATGTGAAATGTTGAATCATGACAACTCAAAGTAAACCTTTTGTCTACAATGAACCTGTTGCAGCATGAAACAAGGAATGATGTTCTTCTTTATTGGTGTTGTCATGGCAACAGTTCAAGGTAATAATGTGTTTCCTGTTTACATAACGTGTGAAGTGACATGTTAAGGAAATTCAGGATAGAAAGATGCCAGCTGAGAAATTTTGCATTGGGGAGCAAAAAGAAGGGTGTTCCTCCCTATCTCCTGCTGTCTTTTGGATTTCACTACTCAATTTTCGAAGCAGTTTATTTAAGTAAAACATTCAGTTATATTAATCTTTATGATTCCTAATGCCTTATAATTCCAGGTGGCTACGTGAGGAGACTAGCTGAAGGCTCAGAAAAGAAAACAGCCGTCAAGGTGTGAGAGAGCAGTCTTAAGTACTAACATTTTCGATAAGTGTAAGAAACCTCTTTACAAGGGTGGATCCAAGAGGGGAAAAGGGGGGCTGAAGTCCCCCTTCAGCAGAAAAAAAAAACAACTGAAGAATTAGATACTTTTTTTTATTGTTTTCCGTTGTGTTGACGGATGAAACTCAATTAGCCCCCCCTAAACTCAATAGACCCTTTTCGAATTCCAAATTACCGCTGTGTTTCTTGATTACAGACTCATTTGCACAGGGTTAGCCTCGAGTTTGTGCAGAATATTCACGTGTTCCAGTCAAGGTCCGTCGAGTTTCAAAATGTTTGTATTGTTGAAGTTGTGCATTCTTTACTTTTCTGTTGGTATTTGTGAATATTTAAACACTGATACAAGGCTAACCCTGTGCAGATGAGTCTGTAATCAAGGAACACAGCGGTAATTTGGAATTCGAAACTGGTCTATTAGCCCCCTCCTAAACTCAATTAGTCCCCCCTAAACTCAATTAGCCCCCCCTAAACTCAATTAGCCCCCTCCTAAAAATTTGGCTGGATCCACCCTTGCTTTAGTCTCCCCCACAGCCGCTTTCAGTGTCGTCACGCAACGCTTTCTCCCCTGGGGATAACGTGACGTGACGACACTGAAAGCGGCTGTGGGGGAGACTACCCTTGCTTTAGGTAGACTTTCTTCTCTGTGCACAAACCAAAATTCAAAATAGAACTTTCACCCTTGCCAATTTGCCCATGATGGGTATTTATACTACATGACCTTGAACAATAAATTTTCTGGTTGTCTTCTCATATACCAATGGGTTACATCAAAATGCACCATGCTATGAGTTGATGTGTTTAGAGTTTGCACCCCCCTGCCCTCCCATACACACACACACACACACACACACACACACACACACACACACACACACACAGTCGTCAAATGTGTTCCTCCCCCTGGAAATCATCTATATGTGTATAAGATTTATATTCTATTTACATTTTTATGCCCAAGATTTTCAGAGATCCTTAACTAGAATAGAATAGAGTTTTCAAAAATTAGAATGTAACTGTAAATGCTTTATTTAGTGGTTTTGCACCATCACCTGAGGGCAGCCATGTTAGGTGGCAGGAACAATACGTTTTGCATGAGAAAGAATTCAATTCCCAAGTGTGAAATGATTCTATTGTTCTGCCATCTAAGCACAGGCAGCCCAAGCTTTATTATGGGCATGGACATGTGATGGTGCTAAACCTCTATATAGAGTGCTTAGATTGTAATCTTGGTTGTTGATTCGTCTAGGGTATGATAGCCATGATGCCTGGTATGGCCTTAGTAGGGGTGGCTACTACACCTTTTGTCTTGTACTCTGGGCTAACTTTGTTCTCTTTTGGTATGTATTAACTTGAGATTTTCATGAAGTATCCATTGATTTCCTCTAGCTTCCCCTTGGTAGAGACAGCAAGGCCAGTACATGACCAATACTGAGTAAATCTCTTTTGCTTGGGCGTAATGTTTTTCCATTTCTGAACACGTGCCATTCTCTAGAGAAAAGTTTTTTTTGTTTGAGTTGCATCCATATTCATGTGTATATTTATGTGCAATTGTTAAACAAAGAAATGATACTCTAGGGAATGACACATGGTCTGAAATGGGAAAACATTATGAACTAGGTAAAGTAATCTATTACCAAGGCCACAATTATTGGTCAATAAATAATGGGACTTTCTTATTTGTTTGCGCGAAAAGGCGTCTTAACAGAACTGATCTATAATATTTCAGTGTAAAATGAGAGAGAATTTTTAGCAATTCTTCAGGAGATAATCAAAAATATAGGCTAATACTTTGTTCCTAACAGGTTCAGCTACTGTGGTCCCATGTCTGACATCATTGATTTCTAAATATGGTAAGGCAAATATACACCCCTTTTGTCTTCATTTCAAATGGCCGTTAGTTTACACGTACAATATAATGGGTTTCAGTGAAGTCCCAGCAGAATTCGCCACTCAAATCACCACAAAAGATGTGTATAAAAAGTCGCCGAGTTTTTTATTCTATTTTCAACACTTAATAATTCAGTTATGCTCCCACATGTTCGGAGGAAACGTTACTTCGACTCTGAAATGGCTCAACTTTACACTAGCATTGGCCAGTTGGGATGCGCGATTTCAAAGTCAATTGCGAATTCCATTTTTTTCACTTTTTTATTATTTTTCCACTAATTTGGAAACTGTTTTTCTGTTATGTTCCCAGGAACCAACGATCAAAAGGGCAAGATTATGGGTATTTTTAGATCCCTTGGCGCGTTGGCGCGTGGTATTGGTCCATTTATGTTCTGTTCAGGTACTGCATGATTCCAGAATTGTTTGCGCAATAAAAGATGGAGCTGCGCGCAGTTTCTCATGACATCGCGAAGAGTAAAAGTGGATTGTATTGCATTTGCAACAATGAAATAAGATGCGCATCACATTTTTGATGCGTGTGGTGTTGTTATTTCTTGTGAAGTCTCGCTACAAACTCTCCGAAGATAAATTGCAAGAAAAATCGTAAAACTATGACAGCGACTTGAAACACTGGTTGCCGATGAAATGAGTTATCTTTTTTAAATGATTCTCACATTTTATATGATTGCAGCATACTGGAGTACAGGTCCCTTTTGGTGCTACCTCGTTGGATCCCTATTCTTTGTGGTCCCGCTGTTTCTTCTGATGAAATATGTCCCTGGTGAAGAACCTGACAAGAAGGCTCAATAGATAGATACAGATAAGATGCATACCAGCCTACCAATGCATTACTGTGCTTCTCAATAGTCCCCTTCACAGTTCCCTGCGCCATCTTGAAATGTAGCCGTGCCTTTGCATCGAAGCGAGACGAACGGTGAGCTTGCAACGATAGAGACCTTTTTTAACACCTTGAACGATTATTCGCATGTCTCTATCATTGCAAGCTCACCGTTCGTCTCGCTTCGATGCAAAGGCACGGCTACCTTTCAAGATGGCGCAGGGAACTGTGAAGGGGACTATTAGCAATCTCGAGGTTGAAAAAAACCTGGGTCGAGTTGGCAGTGCAGTGCATTGTGACCCTTATTTCCAAGAGTGCGTCCATTTTGTCCCCTAAAACAGTTCCATAATCCAGTGCGATTCTAACTCGACCCAGTTTTTTCCTCGACCTATGGCTAATACAACGAGTTAGTAATCAAAAATTTTTCTGCATTTCAGTTTTTGCGACTAAGCTATCTCCAAGTGCGGCATTTTTAATGCATCTTCCCGCCGCTATGATTTTCCTGACTCGTCCCCGGTCGTCTCTCTAATATACCGGCGGTGCTTGGTCGGTATATTACAGAGACGACTGGGGCTAGTCAGTGCATAGACTCTTCCACAGTCTCTCGCTCGTCCGTTCCGTCTCCACGCTTAGAGACTGTAACGGTACAATGACCGAAAGGACTCATGGGTCCCGAAAACTTGGACCCAGCGTGCTTTGGGAACCAAAATACTCGTCCACAGTCTCTCTCGTTTTCGCCGCCATCTTGAAAATATTAAAACGAGAGAGACTGTAGACGAGTATTTTGGTTCCCAAAGCACGCTGGGTCCAAGTTTTCGGGACCCATGAGTCCTTTCGGTCATTGTACCGTTACATTCTCTAAACGTGGAGACGGAACGGACGAGCGAGAGACTGTGGAAGAGTCCAGTCAGTGCATTCAGAATTTTGTTGTCGTCGCTGTTATTGCGAGACGTGACATTTACCCTTCCCTTAGTCCCTTCGTGTGGTAACGCAATAACAAACAACAGGAAAAAATTAATTAGTGTCACAAAGTATACTAAAATTGCACTGAATGTGTATCAGCTAAAATTATTCAAATCGACTTAACGTACTCGTTACTATTTATGATTCTAAACTATTCAAATAACACCGATATTATATATCTTTAATTATCAAATTTTAAAATCTTAAAAGTCTTAGGAAAATAAAGGTCGAAGATTGAGTAAAGCATGAATATTAATTTCCACTTCCGGGTTTCCTGGAAGTGAATTAATTTATTTTGACGCCTTTCTCGCCGCTTTGTACCATCCTTCGATAAGTATCCTTCGATAAGTATCCTTCGATAAAAGAGGATTAGGAATCGCGACCCGTTTTAACCAAGGTAAAACAAATGATTTTTGATAGTTTGAGATGTTGCCAGTTGAATATCGTACAGTATTTTTATCAATCACCTTTTGTTTCACTTTAAATGCGTTGGCTACAAAGATGGAGACGTTCTTAATTAAGGTCTTCACTTTTCGTTTAGTTTATGTAACGCTTTTTCGTGAATTTGCTCCCAAAAAACTAAGAATATTTCCTTTTTGTAATTCCACTGAGTTCGACGTAGTTGGAAATCATTTAAATTTTATTTTTTTGACTACTAAAATCTTTGATGTAAAAAAATACGGATGGCTTTTCGAGTGTTTGCGGCATGGAGCATATAGTTTTACATGTAATAAAGGCTTAAATATAATGAATTAGAAAAAGAAAGAGAAAATATTTACTAGAAAGCATATATAGCCTCTAGTTTTCCTTTTTTCCTTTTGGTTTTTAAAGAAACGCGTTTTTTATATCTGTTTTTATTGTTGTTGAAAACGCCATTCTGACTCATGCTGACACGTTACGTAATCGTCTATTTCTGCCAATGCATGCGTGACTTCAGTGAGTGAAAAGGTAGTGCGTGATCCATGCAGACCAATATATCTTACGCGCTATCAGCGTTATCTGACTTCTTTAGTGATGTCAGATCTTTACAAGGATTTTAAGAGGGAAGGGATTGTATATGTTTATGAAGCCCACGAATAGACCTCTTCGGCTTGGGGCAATGTTTTCCCATTTCAGACCACTTGTCATTTTCTTGACAATAAGATTCTTTGTTTGAGCTGTGTCCATATTCATATGTCTTCTCATGTGCAACTGAGCGCAAACCTTAAACAAAGAAATGATACTCTAATAATAACATGTTGTCTGAAATGCGAAAACATTACGTCAGAAGCCGAAGAGATCCACTGATTGAATGATGACAGAGACAAAAAATTTAAAAAAAAGATAGAAAGTTTCCTAGCGGCCCTAAGACTTTATGGAGATCTGTGACCCTGTCGGACAAAGCGCCGCTTTATTAAAATACTGTATCATGTTTTTATCTTGGCTTGCAACAACCGAGTCAGTTGTAGCCGGCTGCCCCTAAACGCGCGTTTCTCGTAAGTCTTTTTTTGAACTGTATTGCTGCAATTTCATTGATTATAGACGATGTCAGAAAGAAGCGTCCACTCCTACGAGCCAAGCTTGGCATACTACGTGAACTCGGTATCCGACCTCGACCACAAAGTAGTCCTTGCGTACAAGGGGGAAGACTCGGAAAAACAGAAGCAGCTGTTGGAACAGGGAGAAAAGAACTACTACGATGTTTTCGTTTGTGTGGATCATGGCTGGCATGGATTCGTACTTATTGTCCCGTGTGGAGACCCTTACACCAACCTTTTGTATGAGGGTTTGATGGAGGATAACCCCTATAAGATTCCAGGAAAACTCTTTTGTCGGAAATTCGAACTTCGTTTTGAAAACATGAAGGAGAGAATGTACAAGATCTCCAAGTCGGTAAAAGTATTTGAAGAAATCGAAAAATACACAAAGAAATTTTACTACATTGGAAGGTACGCAGACGTCCCCCTCCCAGGGCTGGACCTGGCTGCCTTGAGGGCGGCCCCCCATCGATACGAAACCTTGCTTAACGACTGCGTCGAATTCGCCAAGGAATATTGCGATGCTTTGCTCAGTTACTGTAGCAATGGACTGGAAATTGAGAAGGAAGTCAAGAGCAATATCAAGAAGGCCACTGCGTCAGGATTCACAGTAGAGAAGCTTTCTCGCCAAAGTTACTTCTCTGGGCTGATGGGTAACTTTTCGTTTGGTGGGGCGGATGTGACGAGTTTTTTGGCAGGGCGGCACGGTGCTGTACTTCTTTGTATTTTGATGCTCTTTTTCTTTCTCTGGCCCATAGTAGTCATTGTGTTGGCTAAGCATTATCAGTATATATAGCTGAGTGGAGTACGAAGCCCAATCCAGCATCATAGCATCATCATCACCTTTGTTGAGCTTTTTATTTTTAATTTTTCGTGACCTTTGTTGCAATAATAGAAACAATGGTTGCCCTGAGCTAATAGTTCCCAAAGTATTTCCTTGATGGACTTTATTAATCAGGAATGGATAGGAAAATTCGGCCCTGTTTTTAGTGGAATGAGAAATTTAGTATAAGATATTCTAGTGTACAAGAAAGATGTACTGTGATTAACAGGACAATAACAAAAGGTGCTAGCAGTTATCTTTGTGGTCCCGCTGTTTCTTCTGATAAAATATGTCCTTGGTGAAGAACCTGACAAGAAGGCTCAATAGATAGATACAGATAAGATGCATACAAATCTACCAATGCATTACTGTACTTCTCAATAGTCCCCTTCACAGTTCCCTGCGCCATCATTCAGAATTTTGTTGTCGTCGCTGTCATTGCGAGAAGTGACATATACCCTTCCCTTAGTCCCTTCGTATGGTAACGCAATGACAAACAACATGGAAAAATTAATTAGTGTCACAAAGTGTACTAAAATTACACTGAATTTGTATCAGCTAAAATTATTCAAATCGACTTAGCGTACTCGTTACTATTTATAATTCTAAACTATTCGAATAACACCGATATTATATATCTTTAATTATCAAATTTTAAAATCATAAAAATAGTAAGAAAATAAAGGTCGAAGAGGGACAAAACTATGAATATTAATTTCCACTTCCGGGTTTCCTGGACGTGAATTAATTGCCCTGTTTCACGATGACGTCACTGCTTGTTTATGTGGGGGATAGAATCGCCAAATCCAATAGAAAATTCAACAAAATTTGCTCCTAGCGAAACAGTTTAATCTAAAATGGCCTGGTTTTCAGATATAATATGTGTTAATATGTACTAAAAAATATTCTGAGCGTTTGCTGGCTATTCTACTTCTCTTCGTGGATTGATACGGGTTTTAGAACAAGTTTCGGTGAATTTGCGTTGAGTTGACCCCCTCCGACGACCATGATCCTTTGCGTTTAAACAATAGATTGTTTTAACGTGACGTCATAGTGAAATAGGTCAATTTATTTTGACGCCTTTCTCGCCACTTTGTACCATCCTTCGATAGGTATCCTTCGATAAAAGAGGATTAGGAATCGCAACCCGTTTTAACCAAGGTAAAAAAAGATTTTTGATAGTTTGAGATGTTGCCAGTTGAATATCGTACAGTATTTTTATCAATCACCTTTTGTTTCACTTTAAACGCGTTGGCTACAAAGATGGAGACGTTCTTAATTAAGGTCTTCACTTTTCGTTTAGTTTATGTAACGCTTTTTCGTGAATTTGCTCCCAAAAAACTAAGAATATTTCCTTTTTGTAATTCCACTGAGTTAGACGTAGATTAAAATCATTTGAATTTTTTTTTTTTTTTGACTACTAAGATCTTATAGATGTAAAAAAATACGGATGGCTTTTCGAGTGTTTGCGGCATGGAGCATATAGTTTTACATGTAATAAAGGCTTTGATATAATGAATTAGAAAAAGAAAGAGAAAATATTTACTAGAAAGCATATATAGCCTCTAGTTTTCCTTTTTTTCTTTTGGTTTTTAAAGAAACGCGATTTTTCTATCTGTTTTTATCGTTGTTGAAAACGCCATTCTGACTCATGCTGACACGCGGTTGTTTTTATCAATCTCCTTAATTTTGTTTCAATGCGTTGGCTACAAAAGATGGAGACGTTCTTAACTAAGGTCTTCACTTTTCGTTTAGTTAATGTTATGCTTTTTCGAGAATTTGCTCCCAAAAAACTAAGAATATTTCCTTTTTGTAATTCCACTGAGTTCGACGTAGGTTGAAATCATTTGAATTTTATTTTTTTGACTACTAAGGGACCATTCATTATTTATGCCAGGGAGGGGGCTGGCAAGAATTGGGAGGGGGTCACGATAAATTCAGAGGACTCAAGAGGGGGGTCAGCAGAAATATGGCAGCAAATTTGAGGGGTCATCTAGTTTTTGTTGTCAGCATAATATTAATAAAAAAGTTTAGTAAAAGGAAACAATCACTTTCTTTAGTAGAAATCTTAACTATATTAGCTTATACTAAGTACACATAAATACAATTTTTAATCAGTAGTAAATCATAAATCAATAGTATAAGCTCAGTCTCAAATACTTCTGACTGTTCGTATGCCGGCGTAGAATGGTTAGAAATATAAAAATTGTTCATTGTATCTTGATTGCGACGGCCGAATATTTCGTCTAGATCGACGTGGAATAACGTCGATAACTTGCTGAAAGCCTTCCTCATCGTTGCTATTGCTTTCTATAGAGTCCTCACTACTTTGATATGCAATCACAAGGTCATCCTCATCACTGTCACTCTCTTCACTACTGCTTCTTGATGATTCAGCGTCTTTGGGATCTTCCTCAGGCAGATTACCAGTGTGATTGTCTAGTCCTACTCGTCCGGCACTGCAGACGTGTGCTAAAACCCTTTGAACTTTATCGGGTTTTTTTTCCTCTAAGTGAGAGATTAAAGTGCTTTAAATATTTTTCTAGCTCTTTGACTTTTAATTTTTGGATTGCCCCAGTCTTAACGAGAACGTCCCAATCATATTCCTCAAAATGCTTCTGCTCCCTCTTCTGACGCTGCTCTTTCCTGTCATTTTCTCGGATATTCTTTGTTCTTGCTAAAGTAGCTAGATGAAGTAAATAATCCTCTACTAATTGCTTTTCCACAATATATTTGCTAGAAAACAGCGATATTGCTTCTTCGTCACCAAGTTTTAATGTGCCATCCTTGAATGCTGCTTTGATGTTGTGCCTAGGTTGCCAGTCATCTGGAGGGCGAGATTCATCATCATGATCGTTATTACCATAAGAGTCGAACACATCTTTGTAGTGAAACGTAAGTAATTTGGATGTGTCTGGCACTGGTCTAGGAATGCGACGCATTGTAGGACTAATCCATTCTCTTTCCTTGCATTCTTTACATGGTTCTCCATCAGAAGAAGTTTTTGAACAGTCACCTTTGAGAAACTCAAGGTAGAGTTCACCTCGCTGGTAATGTTTGTCGCGAAAATCAATTATTTTCTTAATGTACGCAGCACCTGGTACTTCCTTTTTCTGCTCATTACTCTTTGAAGAATATTCTTTTAAAAAAGCTTGGTTGAAAAATAACCCCTCTTCTTCAAACAGGCAAAGAAAATTAAGCAGAACAAGAAAAAAGCAGAAAGAAGAAAGGCAAAGCGGCTAGAAAACTCCATATTATTTTTGAAGTCAAAACTTATTAAAGCGAATTCATTAGACAAGTTAGATGACTGCATCACAAAGGATATGCTGCAGATTGAACAATTAGAGACATTAAGAAGAGATAGACACCAAAAAGCATTAACTAAGTTACTTGAAAATTATAATTGGCATGCTGATGCAAGGAAGTGTGTTATGGTTAAGCTTACTGAGTGGGCTTTGATAGACAAAGAAAAAGAGTCAAAAGAAGAAGAGGAGGAAGAAGAAGATGAGCTTGAGGAAGACAAGGAGGAGCTTGAGGAAGAGGAGGATGAGCTTGAGGAAGAAGAAGGAGGAGCTTGAGGAAGAGGAGGAGGATCTTGGAGAAGAGAAAGGAGTTTTATTTGTTACTAAACCAATTCATTTCATTTGTTATTTAAAAGAACTGTTGATTGAGCTATTTAAATAGAAGAATGTTGATGAAAACTTGTACTTTAGTTAATATTTAATATTTAAGGGAAGGAGGGGGGCTATGTAGATTTCCAATAACCTCTGTAGGGGTCACGAGCTTTTTTCATTACACTATATTGGGGCTGGGAATTTTTTTTTATTATTTCAAAATATTGCCAGCCCCCTCCCTGGCATAAATAATGAATGGTCCCTAAGATCTTATAGATGTAAAAAAATACGAATGGCTTTTCGAGTGTTTGGGGCATGGAGCATATAGTTTTACATGTAATAAAGGCTTAAATATAATGAATTAGAAAAAGAAAGAGAAAATATTTACTAGAAAGCATATATAGCCTCTAGTTTTCCTTTTTTCCTTTTGGTTTTTAAAGAAACGCGATTTTTCTATCTGCTTTTATCGTTGTTGAAAACGCCATTCTGACTCATGCTGACACGGTTATTTTTATCAATCTTCTTAATTTTGTTTCAATGCGTTGGCTACAAAGATGGAGACGTTCCGTTAATTAAGGTCTTCACTTTTCGTTTAGTTAATGTTACGCTATTTCGAGAATTTGCTCACAAAAAACTAAGAATATTTCCTTTTTGTAATTCCACTGAGTTAGATGTAGGTTGAAATCATTTGAATTTTATTTTTTTGACTACTAAGATCTTATAGATGTAAAAAAATACGGATGGCTCTTCGAGTGTTTGCGGCATGGAGCATATAGTTTTACATGTAATAAAGGCTTTAATATAATGAATTAGAAAAAGAAAGAGAAAATATTTACTGGGAAGCATATTTAGCCTCTAGATTTCCTTTTTTTCTTTTGGTTTTTAAAGAAACGCGATTTTTATATCTGTTTTTATTGTTGTTGAAAACGCCATTCTCACTCATGCTGACACGGTACGTAATCGTCTATTTCTGCCAATGCATGTGTGACTTCAGTGAGTGAAAAGGTGATGCATGGAGGCCAATATATCTTACGCGCTATCAGCGTTATCTGACTTCTTTTAGTGATGTCAGGTCTTTACAAGGATTTTAAGAGGGAAGGGGTTGTATATGTTTATGAAGCGCACGAATAGACCTCTTCGGCTTGGGGTAATGTTTTCCCATACCACGTGTCATTCCCTTGAGAACAATATTCTCTGTTTGAGCTGTATCCATATTCATGTGTCTTCTCGCGTTGCAACCGAGCGCAAACCCTAAACAAAGAAATGATACTCAAGGGAATGACATGTGGTCTGCGGAAATGGAAAGATATTACGTCAGAACCGAAGGTCTATTGGTTGAATGATACCGAAACAAAAAATAAAAAATAAGATAGAAAAATTCCTAGCGGCCCTATGGAGATCTGTGACCCTGTTGGACAAAGCGCCGCTTTATTAAAATATCATGTTTTTATCTTACACTTGGCTCGCAACAACCGTGTCAGTTGTAGCCGGCTGCCCCAAAACGCGCGTTCCTTGTAAGTCTTTAAACTATATTGCTGTAATTTCATTGATTATAGACGATGTCGGAAAGAAGCGTCCACTCCTACGAGCCACGCTTTGCATACTACGTGAACTCGGTATCCGACCTCGACCACAAAGTAGTCCTTGCGCACAAGGGGGAAGACTCGGAAAAACAGAAGCAGCTGTTGGAACAGGGAGAAAAGAACCACTACGATGTCTACGTTTGTGTGGATAATGGCTGGCATGGATTCGTACTCATCGTCCCGTGTGGAGACCCTTACACCAACCTTTTGTATAAGGGTTTAATGGAGGATAACCCCTATAAGATTCCAGGAAAACTCCCTTGTCGGAAATTCGAACTTTGTTTCGAAGACATGAAGCAGAGAATGTACAAGATCTCCAAGTCGGAAAAAGTATTTGAAGAAATCGAAACATACATAAAGAAATTTTACTACATTGGAAGGTACGCAGACGTCCCCCTTCCAGGGCTGGACCTGGCTGCCTCGAGGGCGGCCCCCAAACGATACGAAACCTTGCTTAACGACTGCGTCGAATTCGCCAAGGAATATTGCTGTGCTTTGCTTAGTTACTGTAGCAATGGACTGGAAATTGAGAAGGAAGTCAAGAGCAATATCAAGAAGGCCACTGCGTCAGGATTCACAGTAGAGAAGCTTTCTCGCCAAAGTTACTTCTCTGGGCTGATGGGTAACTTTTCGTTTGGTGGGCCGAATGTGACGAGCTTTTTGGCAGGGCGGCACGGTGCTGTACTTCTTTGTATTTTGATGCTCTTTTTCTTTCTCTGGCCCATAGTAGTCATTGTGTTGGCTAAGCATTATCAGTATATATAGCTGAGTGGAGTACGAAGCCCAATCCAGCATCATAGCATCATCATCACCTTTGTTGAGCTTTTTATTTTTAATTTTTCGTGACCTTTGTTGCAATAATAGAAACAATGGTTGCCCTGAGCTAATAGTTCCCAAAGTATTTCCTTGATGGACTTTATTAATCAGGAATGGATAGGAAAATTCGGCCCTGTTTTTAGTGGAATGAGAAATTTAGTATAAGATATTCTAGTGTACAAGAAAGATGTACTGTGATTAACAGGACAATAACAAAAGGTGCTAGCAGTTATCTTTGTGGTCCCGCTGTTTCTTCTGATAAAATATGTCCTTGGTGAAGAACCTGACAAGAAGGCTCAATAGATAGCACTCGACGAAATAATGGATTTGGTCATCATATGTCCGCTTGGCAAATGTTGGGCAAATATGGTGCTCTATATTTGCCCATACATTTGCCTATGCAGGCAAAGGTCGGGGTAAATTTCTAATAAATTTGCCATTGCTTTGCCATACATCTGAACACATGGGTAAATATGTTATATATTTGCCCTTAGTTTAGACGCATTTACCCAGTGGGGATATATGATAACCGTTTTTGCCCTATATTTGCCCTATTGTCAAATGAAGGGCACATATGAAATCAACTTTGCACTAGGCTTTGCCCCATATTTACCTGGGGAGCAAATACAATACCCCAAACTGAGTATATCCGATGTGAGGTTTCCGTTTCAATTTATTGCAATCAAAACTTTTCAAACAACTCAATAATTTTTCAACTGAATTATGATGGATGTTGGCTTGTTTTTACGACTTACGAGGGGGGAGTGCATGCAGGTCCATCTCAGTCATATGTGTCAATTTTTTCTCCTAACGCATGACATCAATGTTGCGACCACATTAATTCAATCATTGTTTTGCTTTGATGTCATGAAAGTGAGGTTATATGCGTTGATACACACAGGAAAAAACGCGGACGATGTATTTTTAATATGCGTAAGTCGTACATGCGTTTTTTCCAGTGACAATAAGAAAACTCATTAACCCATTAACCTCAGCTGCATTTCAAACCGCTAACATCTGTAATATTATTTGAAGCATCAATTTTGTTTAGTCTAAACATATGAATTCATCTTTTTTATTGGCAATATATGCAATTTCATTCATAATTATTTTAATTCATCTAATTTTAAACTCATCAAAGAATTCATTCAATTTTCATTTTGACTATCTAGTTACTGATGCACAGTTCAAACAGTTTATTTTTGATAGCTTTGAATATTTTTCCTGGATGATACTTTACTGTCATCTCCATCATCCGTACAATTTACGTTGTAAAGGACAAACAATTAATACTCTTTCTTTGTCAATAACATCGTAAGCAGCAACAAACTGGCTGTGTATCCTTTGTATGGGAATGAATGTAGAGGGCCCTTCCATTTCAAACAAGTTTCTGCACCAAATTTCATGTGGTCTGCCAATCCTGTGTCTTTCTGGATGTCGCTGATACCATCGAACCTTTGCCATACACAATGATTCCTGCTTGCCATCAATTATAATGGTTTGTTTAAGAAAGAAATCGACAACACCGGGGCGCAAGTCAAATGAATCGGTCTCAATACTGCCACTATATTGGCCACACCAACTTGCAAGAATGAAGGAAGAACGTTCCAGTCTAGAGTCAGAGGACCCTAGCTTTGTCCCCGAATATCCAATGGTACTAATTCTCTCAAACGTATCGGTAACACATTCAATGACCGAGTGTTGAGGTAAAATTGTTTCATAAGCTTTAAAGAGATATTCTGTATAGTCATCATCAAGAACATCAATGGATCGAGGTGAAAAACATGAGTATGCATTCATATTGCTCCACTCTAAGCAACGTAGTACTTGACCAACTGAAAGATTAAGTGTTGATGGTATTGATGGGATGCTTTCGCCAAGTGTTCCTACTTGTTGTGCCTCCTGAAGAAGTTGAAATACTGGTTGGAAAGTTTCTCGAAATCTCTCTGGTAAAGGGATATCTCTTAGTTCATGCTTTTGGAGAAATTTTCTCATGATTTGTATTTCAACAGATCTATTGTTAGTTCGAAACGCTCCTAAAATCCCATTGAAACGTTCGAAGCTGAAAAGCCAAAATGAATATACAGGCCCGTAATCTAAAATACATTGTTTGAGGTGCAGGTGTAGATGCATGTTTGGCGTAACACGTTCCTTTCCATATCTTTTTTCAAACGATTTACAAAATTCCACTAGGTAATCATGTCCTTCTTGTAGCTCTTCAGTTGTAATAAGTGGAGAGCAAAGGTGAAAGCAGGACAATACGAATAACCTCCACAGCTCCAAATCATCTGTTGGAACGATATTCCAAATGCAGAATACAGAATACAAGAGAGTCCATGTTTTCCACTGATCAGCAGTAAATCCTCCAAACGATGTTGATATCTTTTTCGGGAGACGCCCAATAAATGATGGTGCTTTGACGTCATCTACCTTTTCCTGGATTTTATTCAAATTTTCTTTAGAAATAATTGGCGTTTCAGCATTTAGCCATACATTTTTCATTAAATGTTTTGCTGTCCCTAAAAACAAATTGTGCATAGGATCAACAACATGGTAACGAGTACAATCGAAGTAAGGCAACTGTAAGAGTTCAGAATATCTTGTTCCAGTGGAAGTTTCAATTTGGTTTCGTTCATCAGCGGTTGTTGCATTGAGTATTTTCTGAGCCTCTCTTCGGTGCTCTTCATTTGTCCTTGGTGTATCGTCATCTTCGAAACCTGAAAAATCCATGCTACTAAAATCTCCGGGAAAAAATCTTGTGCACTTTGAGCACCCTCGGTGAGCAGTACATCCTAAGAAACCGCAAACTTTTCTTAGTGCAGGAATGTCACAAGCAATACAAAGGAGGGCAGCTCGAAAACATCTTGCTGTTCTACTCCCATGAGGCCGAACTTGGATGCCTTCGTGCCACAATAAGTTCAATTCGGCTACAAGTGGTTGTAAGTACGTATTGATATTCAATTTGGGCTCGTGTGGACCAGGTATTACCCCAACTATTATTACGTTTTCCTCTTTGTACCTTTCTTTTCTCGGAAGATTTAGGAGGACCATATATATGACTCCAACGCTATAGACACTGTGCTTAAAAGGCTGAAACCAGTCAACATTCAGCATAAAAGCATAATTATTAGGCTGGGCAAGGAAAGGAGTGCCGTTAAAATATTGCCAATCTTTCCACACTTGGCCATCGTAAATATCAACTAAAATATCGTCCGGTACATTCCGATTTCTCCAAATCTCACATTTTTGTACAAAGTCTGGTCGCTTAATAAAGTGAGTTAGAGTGTCTCTGATGCTTTTATAACAATAAACTTTATGTGGGTACAATTTCGTCTGTCCATTTTTCAAACGAATTTCCTTAAGCAATTCCGCTCCACAAGGTGTGCGGCGAAACAATTGACGGTGATTCGGAAAAGCAATGTGAGAACATGGTTTAGCAATGACACGCCCGAATCTTGTTGTTATGCAGTCTTGAAAACGGTATAGGGTGTCGCATTTCGGACAAACAACATACTTTGAATGCTTATCTTTAAAAGAAAGATAATTTTTCAAGAGTTTGAAGGAGCTCGGGAAAACCAATACTGCGGTTGGGAAAATGATTGGCGAAAGCTCACACAAAACCTCAAAAATCGCTTTAAAAAAGGCGAGGAGAATATCAATGCCTCGGTCTGGTACAGAAAAGTATGCAGACCAAAAGCACACAAACAAGGCAATCCAGTTAATAAGGGTCACTCGGGAACTTGCTTCGACGGCAACGCTTATTTCTGCACTAGATTGTTCAAAATCTCTTTCTACGTCTTCGATATCAATATCCCAAGTTTCAACCAATCTCCTTCTTTCATTTCCTCTTATCTCTTCATGGTCAGATTCACTGTCCAACTTGTCATCCCAAAACACTTGATCTTCTTCCTCAAAGTTATTTATTCCGTCTCCTTTAAACATAAGCAAATACGATGTATTTTATTCATTCGGCATTGTATAACTGCAACATAGTATAAGATAAAGTCTGAAACCATTATAATACTAGAAAAAAAAATGTCAGTAAAAAAAACCTCATGGGCTAAGGGACCGGTCATTATTTAAGTTGGGGGGGGGGGGGGGGAGAAAAAATTGGGGGGGGGGGGGGCCTGAAATTTTTGCTAGTGAAAGTCTTGAAATTTAAAAATGACTTTTAGGGAAAATTTTTAAATTTTTTACTACAATCCATGGGGGGTTTTCGATAAACTTGGATGCCTTCAAAGGGGGGCCTTGAAATTTTTTTGCGTCACTGACAATTTCTCCTCCACCCCCCCTCCCTACCTCCAACTTAAATAATGACCGGTCCCTAAATGTATAATTTTGACCCAAATTTTGCTCTGAAAATAAATGATTTCCATTGAAAATAAAATATAAATTTCTAAGTCAGCAAAACAACAATTTATAATTCGTAAAAGAAAAATGATAAATCGAAAATAAAAAACCCAAGAGACATATTAAATAAATTACTTATAATTGTATTTCTCTAACTTGACAAACATGTTTTGCCGGATACCATGCTATCTCAGGATGACCACAGTCATGAATTGATTTGGAGACAAAAATGTACAGCAATATCCATTTGAACATAGTAAATTCTTTTTGGCGTTTTAAATGAGTTATCTCTAGCTATGATTTTATAAACTCTTTGAATGAACCTTTCTGAATGAACACTGAGGTTTTAATGGCAACCATAAGCCGATTACTTAATAATGCACCCTTCTTAAAAGTAACGGTGAAAACGAGGCTAAGATAGAAATAGAAAAGAATCATTTGTACCTCTAACTTAATCTCGCTTCAATAACACTAATGCTTGGTAGTAAATCCAATAGGGGAGCTAGATCATGTGCAAATCAGCCGCTTGTTAAAGATTCAGTCTTTTATCTATGCAGTTTGACTTTAACATTTAAAGATTATATAATCTAATCATCAAATAAACGTATAACATCAATACCTTTTTGTGAAGTAGCTGGTAAGAATTCGTCACTTGATGGTTGGTTTGTATTTGGCACATCAGAGGAGTCTTGATCAGTTTGGTCCAAAACGTTTATCTCGCTGTAGTCATTAGAAGAAGTGTCGTTCTGGCCGTCAATCTCGTGAGTGAAAATACTATCATTTGAGTCTTCGTCGTCATTCCGCTGTAATTGCCATTGATTTGTTAAAGGATCATAAAATTCTTCTTTGTGACGGCAAAATACTCTGTAATGTAAATCTTCGTTACAATGAAAGCAATGATAACGCTTTGACATCGCAGAAGACATTTTGTTTTCCAGAACTATATAATTAAAAAGACGGTGTGTATCATTGGGATAATTACTCAAAATCCAAGCATTTTGAATGGCTAACAGCCATATTCCAGCGTAATAAAGTTCCACGTCCATCAACCACATGCCACTGGACAAAAGCACGCCGGATCTTTATTACCGCGCCCTTTTCCTTAGAGCTGTCACTGTTGACGGCAGATAATGGTACGATGGTTTTAGAGCTAGAAGCTAATCAAGTTTATTGCAATGATATTTCGTGAATCTAGGCTTTAGAAAAAAATTCATAACTTTATAAAATGGAGCAAATAGCTTTAAGATAATAGATATATTACTTAACATGAATCCTGGATACAACTTCAGCATTTTTATAAGACAGTTATTCCTTTTTTTATTATTAGACTTCATTATATGAACGTATATGTCATCACAAGTCACGTGATACGCCGTGATAGATAGGGGGTAGATTTGTTCGGTGGATGTGCTTATTCGTTCATTCGCCTTTTGGTCACAAACAGGTAACAAACTCTGTCGGTCATCTAGTTTCCCGCACATTCTATATCTTTGCTTATAAATTGCGTTCATTCGTCGCGATCAAAAAATGGGAAGAACATCTACACCTTTACCAGGACGCCCAATGCCAATCCATTCTGTTACTGCAACTACCAGTACAAGCAGTACCAGTAGACATACTGAAAATGGCGCCAATTCTCAAAGGCTTAATATACTTATTCCCTCTGTCCCTGGTGGTAACGAGGATGTGCTAAGAGAACACAGAAATCGCCTATTGCAAGCAACAAGCGAGAATGAGAACGTTGACCCCGACAGCGAAAAAGAAGAAATTTCTTCAAATTTCGAAACGATTGTGAAACAGTTTAAAGAACTGCAAGCACAAAACCGCCAAATACTAGCCGCCTTAAAAGAAAGCCAGCAGAACAAGGACAACAGCAAGACCAAGATTACTGTCTCAAAGGCTGTTGCAGTAAGTAAAGTGGCAATATTTAAAAAAGCAAGCTATTTTTATTGATAATTTTACTGGGAATTCTTGGCGCGAAGAGTAGTTGGTATAATTATGCAGCGGTATAATTTATGCAATGCTAAAATTGGCGGGAAACCCGCCATGGTAGTGGTTAATGCTACCAAACTTTACTATTGATTTCCAATAACAAGACACTGAATGATAATGATAATTTCCTTTTTTGTAAAGGAATTGATTTGATTTCGATTTTTTCCCCAATATTATACAATCACAGCCATACAAATAATGAAAACATTATTACTATGTCTAAGAATAACTTAAGGTACATCTTATGATTTTAATGAATTATATTATGTTATTACAGTCTGAAGTACGCTTGGTAGCAAAGAAATTACGGGACAGGGAAGAAAACCCTCTTATATGGGATTTTACTAAAGCGTAAGTATGAAAATTTAATAAAAATGATCTTGTCTGAATCATCCATAGTTTCTTTCCATATTAAGTTTCCACTTACCACTCAAATATGGCATTTCCTAATTAGTTTCAGAGATGACGTCAACGAACAGATTAATAACGCAATAAGGGATAGAGTTCTGAATGTTCATAAGGATGTCTCTGCCGTCGAGTTAGAAGGTATTTATGTATTTTATATTACGAAGTGCGAAAGGCCTTATGCACCTATCAAAGTTAACACGGGGGGGAGGGGTGAGGACAAAGGGTGGTGGTGGTCGGGGGGGGGGGGGGGGAGGGGGTAACGAAATCCTTTTAGAAATATTCAAATGCCGAAGGGAGGGGAAGCAGTTTGAAATAAAATAACATGGAAAAAAAAAAAAAAAAAAAAAAAAGGAAAAAAAACGAAACAAAACAAAGCAAAAACAAATGGATGCTAAAGGAGTAATTGTCGGCCAAATGCCAAAATTTCTAACAAATTTTGTCTCAAGTTTTAATATATGGGTACTTGATATAATTTCAGCTGCCCTTAAAAGTCACTTTCTGACGAGAAGGAAGAGAAACAAAAGAGAGCGTTCAGGGGCCCTTGGAAGGCATCAAAAGATGCAGCGGAAAACACAAAGAAAACAAAATGTGAGTAAACTGAATTTGCAACGATTATGACTTTGTTTAATAAGAAACTTTGACTGACGGTGTTTTTTTTTCTTTTTTCTTTTAGCTCCTAAAATCCAGATCCAAGGCAGCGGACTTGTCAACCTCGCTATCACCAGGGGACAAAGAGAAAGTCAAGGCAATTATGAAACTGGAGTATATGTCATCAGAGGAGTCGATGTCAGAGGCGGATGACCAGGCTGATGACGATACAGCGGACAGTGGCTCTGATAACGAAGGGGGCCCTACTAAGCAGAGTAAAGTTTTAATAAAACACCCTCTGCCATGGAGAAGCCCCCTAGCTAATCAGTTCATGGAAAGCATGGACCGAAAGGCAAAAAGGAGGCTGTCAGAGCGCAGTCTCACCATGCTTTTGAAGCGGAAAATCGGGGAGCCGTCAAGACGCCCAAGGCCATCTGGAGGTCCCGAATGGGCATTGAGAGCCTAAAGGTTTTTATCAAATCAAGGGCACTGGGACACCGAACGTGGTTGGGGTTTCTACGAGTTTTATGAATTAAATCTTGTGTCACTGTTCCTCCGTTCCTTTGGCCTGATTTCTAGGGTTTTCCTTCTTCTTTCGATTACTTGAACGTTATACTCGTTTACTTGAAGAAATCCAAAGGTCAAACGGTATAGCAGCGGCTATTTAAGCCTATTGACCTTTGGATTTCTTAAAGTAAACAAGTATAATGTTCAAATAATCGAAAGAAGAAGGAAAACCCTAGAAATCAGGCCAAAGGAACGGAGGAACAGTGACACAAGATTTAATTCATAAAACTCGTAGAAACCCAACCACGTTCGGTGTCCTTAATTAAGTTTTTGCAGTTATAAATGAAGTGTACTACTACAGAATATCTAAAAAGAATCGTACATAAGCCACAGATCGATTGACAACTAAATATATTATGATCTCCTTTCACAAATTCTGTCACAAGATGAAACAAACACCTATAATTAATTTACAGAACTAGCATTTTCAATTAGTTGTAGTTAACAAATTGTTCATAGTTAATCAGTCGTCAAGAAAAGGAAATTCACAATAAAAATGTTTCAGTATGATTTATGTCTTTTTTCCTGCTTCTTAGTATAGGTTAGCTATGTTTAAAGTATGAGGTGGTTGTCACGACATATATCGTTTCTAATTTTTTTGGCCTGCCATAAGTGACAATAGCTGAAGACTGATAATATAGTTAAATTTAGCAAATATGATGAGCATAATTCAACTGAGCAAATATGGCTAAGACGCGCTGGTACATCTGAGGCATTAAGGGGGCATTAATCACATATACGGTCAGAGCATATCGCATGGTATACGTAAGGCATAAATCACATATACGGCCTGGAAAAATACAGGGTATATGTAAGGCATTAATCACATATACCGCCTGGGCAAAGACAGGGTATATGTAAGGCATTAATCACATATACGACCTGGGCAAAGACAGGGTATACGTAAGGCATTAATCACATATACGGCCTGGGCAAACACAGGTTATATGTAAGGCATAAATCACATATACGGCCTGGGGAAACACAGGGTATATGTAAGGTATAAATCACATATACGGCCTGGGGAAACACAGGGTATAAGTAAGGCATAAATCACATATACGGCCTGGGCAAAGACAGGGTATATGTAAGGCATAAATCACATATACGGCCTGGGAAAATACAGGGTATATGTAAGGCATTAATCACATATACGGCCTGGGCAAAGACAGGGTAAATGTAAGGCATAAATCACATATACGGCCTGGGAAAATACAGGGTATATGTAAGGCATGAATCACATATACGGCCTGGGGAAACACAGGGTATACGTAAGACATAAAACACATATACGGGCTGGGCAAATACGTGCACATATCAAATGAGCATTCACATTTACTACCGGGTAAATGTATGGATGATATGATATCTGCTACATATTTGCCGTTTGGGATTTTACTGGGCCATACGGACTTTGCCATCTGTGCCCATGGGATAAATGTGTAGGTACATATCATATACAGTCACTGGGCAAATATTGTTTACTATTAGTCAAATATGATATTTGCCCATATATTTGTCTATATGTTTGCCTACATGACAAATCCATTTTTTCGTCGAGTGTAGATACAGATAAGATGCATACAAATCTACCAATGCATTACTGTACTTCTCAATAGTCCCCTTCACAGTTCCCTGCGCCATCATTCAGAATTTTGTTGTCGTCGCTGTCATTGCGAGAAGTGACATATACCCTTCCCTTAGTCCCTTCGTATGGTAACGCAATGACAAACAACATGGAAAAATTAATTAGTGTCACAAAGTGTACTAAAATTACACTGAATTTGTATCAGCTAAAATTATTCAAATCGACTTAGCGTACTCGTTACTATTTATAATTCTAAACTATTCGAATAACACCGATATTATATATCTTTAATTATCAAATTTTAAAATCATAAAAATAGTAAGAAAATAAAGGTCGAAGAGGGACAAAACTATGAATATTAATTTCCACTTCCGGGTTTCCTGGACGTGAATTAATTGCCCTGTTTCACGATGACGTCACTGCTTGTTTATGTGGGGGATAGAATCGCCAAATCCAATAGAAAATTCAACAAAATTTGCTCCTAGCGAAACAGTTTAATCTAAAATGGCCTGGTTTTCAGATATAATATGTGTTAATATGTACTAAAAAATATTCTGAGCGTTTGCTGGCTATTCTACTTCTCTTCGTGGATTGATACGGGTTTTAGAACAAGTTTCGGTGAATTTGCGTTGAGTTGACCCCCTCCGACGACCATGATCCTTTGCGTTTAAACAATAGATTGTTTTAACGTGACGTCATAGTGAAATAGGTCAATTTATTTTGACGCCTTTCTCGCCACTTTGTACCATCCTTCGATAGGTATCCTTCGATAAAAGAGGATTAGGAATCGCAACCCGTTTTAACCAAGGTAAAAAAAGATTTTTGATAGTTTGAGATGTTGCCAGTTGAATATCGTACAGTATTTTTATCAATCACCTTTTGTTTCACTTTAAATGCGTTGGCTACAAAGATGGAGACGTTCTTAATTAAGGTCTTCACTTTTCGTTTAGTTTATGTAACGCTTTTTCGTGAATTTGCTCCCAAAAAACTAAGAATATTTCCTTTTTGTAATTCCACTGAGTTAGACGTAGATTGAAATCATTAGAATTTCATTTTTTCGACTACTAAGATCTTTGATGTAAAAAAATACGGATGGCTTTTCGAGTGTTTGCGGCATGGAGCATATAGTTTTACATGTAATAAAGGCTTAATATAATGAATTAGAAAAAGAAAGAGAAAATATTTACTAGAAAGCATATATAGCCTCTAGTTTTCCTTTTTTCCTTTTGGTTTTTAAAGAAACGCGATTTTTCTATCTGTTTTTATCGTTGTTGAAAACGCCATTCTGACTCATGCTGACACGCGGTTATTTTTATCAATCTCCTTAATTTTGTTTCAATGCGTTGGCTACAAAAGATGGAGACGTTCTTAACTAAGGTCTTCACTTTTCGTTTAGTTTATGTAACGCTTTTTCGAGAATTTGCTCCCAAAAATCTAAGAATATTTCCTTTTTGTAATTCCACTGAGTTCGACGTAGGTTGAAATCATTTGAATTTTATTTTTTTGACTACTAAGATCTTTGATGTAAAAAAATACGAATGGCTTTTCGAGTGTTTGGGGCATGGAGCATATAGTTTTACATGTAATAAAGGCTTTGATATAATGAATTAGAAAAAGAAAGAGAAAATATTTACTGAGAAGCATATATAGCCTCTAGTTTTCCTTTTTTTATTTTGGTTTTTAAAGAAACGCGATTTTTATATCTGTTTTTATTGTTGTTGAAAACGCCATTCTCACTCATGCTGACACGGTACGCAATCGTCTATTTCTGCCAATGCATGTGTGACTTCAGTGAGTGAAAAGGTGATGCATGGAGGCCAATATAACTTACGCGCTATCAGCGTTATCTGACTTCTTTTAGTGATGTCAGGTCTTTACAAGGATTTTAAGAGGGAAGGGGTTGTATATGTTTATGAAGCGCACGAATAGACCTCTTCGGCTTGGGGTAATGTTTTCCCATACCACGTGTCATTCCCTTGAGAACAATATTCTCTGTTTGAGCTGTATCCATATTCATGTGTCTTCTCGCGTTGCAACCGAGCGCAAACCTTAAACAAAGAAATGATACTCAAGGGAATGACATGTGGTCTGCGGAAATGGAAAGATATTACGTCAGAACCGAAGGTCTATTGGTTGAATGATACCGAAACAAAAAATAAAAAATAAAAAATAAGATAGAAAAATTCCTAGCGGCCCTATGGAGATCTGTGACCCTGTTGGACAAAGCGCCGCTTTATTAAAATATCATGTTTTTATCTTACACTTGGCTCGCAACAACCGTGTCAGTTGTAGCCGGCTGCCCCAAAACGCGCGTTCCTTGTAAGTCTTTAAACTATATTGCTGTAATTTCATTGATTATAGACGATGTCG
The DNA here is from genome assembly GCF_029948245.1 of Actinia tenebrosa. NCBI lineage: Eukaryota > Metazoa > Cnidaria > Anthozoa > Actiniaria > Actiniidae > Actinia > Actinia tenebrosa. The sequence goes on along the minus strand of NW_028292572.1, from coordinate 8,646,651 downwards.
GAAAGAAGCGTCCACTCCTACGAGCCACGCTTTGCATACTACGTGAACTCGGTATCCGACCTCGACCACAAAGTAGTCCTTGCGCACAAGGGGGAAGACTCGGAAAAACAGAAGCAGCTGTTGAAGCAGGGAGAAAAGAACCACTACGATGTCTACGTTTGTGTGGATCATGGCTTGCATGGATTCGTACTTATCGTCCCGTGTGGAGACCCTTACGCCAACCTTTTGTATAAGGGTTTAATGGAGGATAACCCCTATAAGATTCCAGGAAAACTCTTTTGTCGGAAATTCGAACTTCGTTTTGAAAACATGAAGGAGAGAATGTACAAGATCTCCAAGTCGGTAACGGTATTTGAAAAAATCGAAAAATACACAAAGAAATTTTACTACGTTGGAAGGTACGCAGACGTCCCCCTTCCAGGGCTGGACCTGGCTGCCTCGAGGGCGGCCCCCCAACGACGCGAAACCTTGCTTAACGACTGCGTCGAATTCGCCAAGGAATATTGCTATGCTTTGCTCAGTTACTGTAGCAATGGACTGGAAATTGAGAAGGAAGTCAAGAGCAATATCAAGAAGGCCACTGCGTCAGGATTCACAGTAGAGAAGCTTTCTCGCCAAAGTTACTTCTCTGGGCTGATGGGTAACTTTTCGTTTGGTGGGGCGAATGTGACGAGCTTTTTGGCAGGGCAGCACGGTGCTATACTTCTTTGTATTTTGATGCTCTTTTTCTTTCTCTGGCCCATAGTAGTCATTGTGTTGGCTAAGCGTTATCAGTATATATAGCTGAGTGGAGTACGAAGCCCAATCCAGCATCATAGCATCATCATCTCCTTTGTTGAGCTTTTTATTTTTAAATTTTCGTGACCTTTGTTGCAATAATAGAAACAATGGTTGCCCTGAGCTAATAGTTCCCAAAGTATTTCCTTGATGGACTTTATTAATCAGGAATGAATACTAAAATTCGGCCCTGTTTTTAGTGGAATGAGATAATTGGTAGCAAACATTCTAGTGTACAAGAAAGATTCAGTTTAACAGGACAATAACAAAAGGTGTTAGCAATTTATTGCTTATGTTTCCGCTTCAAAAAATTGATCTATCCGTCTATTTGTTCATATTTTAAACATAGAGTATTCAATTGAGGAATATAAATCGCACGCGGGTGTCTCTTTAGAGTAACATAAACACGATGGGAGCTGTAGAGCAAGAGAGAAGCAAGCTTAGGAACATGAGACGTAGCCGAGTATTTCTCTTACTTCTCGAGTGCTCTACAGCTCTCAGAGTATTTATATTACAGTACAGAGACATAAGCAGCCGTTTTATAATGCTTTTATATGATATTTTTGAATGGCTAAGTTGCGCGAGCGTGTCTCTGTCCTGTGATATAAACACGGTAACTAGCCAATCTGCAGCGCGCGCGTTAAAACACAAATATTTTTTAATGCAAATAAAGCAGTTTTAATTGATCTCAAAAGGCTATATGGTATACATTCACGATCGAACTGTGAAAGTTTATTGCATACAGATTATATGTACAATGAACAACATCAGTTCTATATGTCAAGCCCCAAGTAAGAGGCGAAGTGGAGTTGATAATTAGGTATACAGCTGCCTGCAAGCGGGGATTACTCGGTCCTACTGGCCAGCTCTTGAAAACATATTTCTCAAACTCATGAATATTTAATGAGAAGAAAACAAAGCAAATCACTACTGTGACGATGGTTTGGAAATGTGTTCTTAATTTGTATTAAATTTCGTAAACTTTTTCTTTGATTTTCTCTAAGAAATATTCATGAGTTTGAGAAGTAATTTGAAACACTTGAGAGAGTTCTTCCTTCTATTTCCAAACACCTCAAAGTCAGTTAGAAAAACTCGATTAAGCCTCGTTTTTTCAACTCACTTTTCGAAGTTTGGAAATCGGAGGAAGAACTCTCTCGCGTGTTTGAAATATTACGCCAAACACACCCGTTTCCATTTTACTTTCCTTGTACATATGATATTTTCTTGTCTTTTTAATCACTTTCTTCAAATTTCCAGTGTTTCTTAAACGTTTTGCTGTATCTTTGATTTGGCTTTGATTTGATTTTGATTTGACACGACAGCGTCTTTCATTTCGTTTATAACAACAAGACCGCGATCCCTAGACCGTGTGTGCACAGCCAGCAAGCAGGTCTTATAGTATTGTCGATTGCATCTCCTCTCGAGTGACGTAAAACACTGGAGGTTGCAGCCAACTACTGCTGTCTGTCTGCTGGTCCATAAACGAGTATATTCTCCAACACAAGATGCTCTTAAGATGCTTTCGAAACCTTTCACTGTGGAGGCTGTAGAGAAAAGGATTCATGGAAGAATTGAGAACGACCAAGGCGATAGAAAGGATGTACATGGTAGAGCCGTAGACATACGCTTCGGGAAGGAAGTAAGCGAACAGGTACATAAACAGATTCGGAAACCTACAGACAGCGTACATCATGCTTACAACAATCAGCATCTTTGTAACCTTCTTTTTGGACTCCAACATGGCTGCTTCTGAGCGACCGGTCGCTAATAGTGGACGAACCCAAAGGGTGTAGACGACGCGTGAGTATAATATCACCATGATAGCGAGGGGGAGCAGCCCAGACGCTACAAAACAAACCACGGTGTAAATTTTCGCTCCTTCTACAGTCGGCTAGCTTTCATCGCATTTATTTTGTCCTTTCTGTTTGGGATTATAGTATAGGTACATCAGGAGTGGAAGGTTGAGTAAGAATGCGAATAGCCAACAGGCAAATATCACTATGTAAAGGCCAACGCCCTCGAGACGAGACCGCCTTTTCCCGACCACGATTGCGTCATGTCGCTCTGCTGCGATTACCACGAGACAGAACACCGAAGCTGCTGTTCCGATCCAGGTAAAATTGCCGCCCGTCAGCGAGCGGCACAAGCGATCTCCAGCTGTCCCACTGGGATGAATGTACGCAGGACCAATGAGGTATTGGATCGTTACAGACACAGCTACCATCATATCTGCGATGCTTAAGTTCACCAACAGATAGTTCATGGGTGTTTTCATGACTCGATTTCCAGACACGATAATTAATACCAATGCATTACCAACTAGGTTAATAGTCACTAGGATAGAGAATGTTACGATGATGATGATCGACGTTGACGACATTATCTTTGTAAAAAGACTGAGATGGCTGATGCCAGCTCTGTTGCTACTAAACCAACCTGTAACGTGGATGAAGGACAAGTGAAACGCATTAATTGTATTATCATACGTAAAAAAATACCAACATCAAAAGCCGGAATACATATTTAAGGATTATAAAACGCGCACGCATGTCTGTACTGTGATATCAAAAACCCTGGGAGCTGTAGAGCACAAGAGAAGCAAGCTTAGAAGCTTAAAGCCTAGCCCAGTGCTTTACAGCTGCCAGAATGTTTATACATAATCAGTTTATGTTTATGAAATATCTTTTTGAACGATTTTGCGAGAGTGCGCACGTTATATCTCAATAAAGCGATAAATTTAAACAGGGATAGTAGAGTGCATGTAAAAGTGTTCACCTTGAGCTATGGAAAAACACATTTGCCCTCACTTAAAATAAACAGATACGAGAGCGTCCCCCCCCCCCCCCCCCCCCCCCAAAAAGTCATCGATCATACTCATTAGTACTTCAAGAAACCTATCCACACCGCTTGGGCAATTACTATCAGTTGTGGTTCCATCTTACCTGAGTATCTGTCTTATACTGCGGGCGATAAATTGTAAATAGATATTTAATCTGATTCATCACGAGTTATGAAACTCCTAGTTGAAGCCTTCAACTAGGAGTTTCAAGAAAATGACTCTTTCGCTCGTTCGAAACCAAAAAAAGGTTACGAAAATATGAAACAGTCAGAAGTTTTATGCCTCATTGATTACAGCTTTATATCTCATTGAAGGGGAACAGCCTACAGTAATGGCTTCTAAGAATGAGGAGATGAGGAAATTCTTTAGATCAAAAAAAGCTGTCATAAAGACGTCATTTTAAAAAGGAATTTTTAAGTTCGAATTTAAAGTCTTTCGAAAGGTGACCCGAAGTCACCAAAGTACACAAGTATTAGTGACAAAACAAGTGTTTAATTGTTAATTTTTTGAATTCTTATTAAACCATTGTCATCACCTTTATCATTCTTTCCTGTCTTCAGCAACCGACATTACAAGTCAAAGCGTGAATAAAGATGTTGCGGGGTCAATAAAGACAATAAAATGAACGAGGGTTTCCGCTCTTTGATTTTCTATATTTTTTCAAGTTTGAATAAAACTTTCTGAGAATTGAGTTTTTGGGTTCAGTAATTAAATATAGGGAATTGTTTATTCGTGAAACGTTAATGACTAGGGAATAAGAATGGCGCAAAACTCTATCGCTTTCAGATGAAACAGAAACAATAAAACTCAACTCATGATACAGTGGCCCAGCTTGAACCCTAAACTAGCTTACCCAACATTATCCTTTCGTATACCTTATAACCTCACCTTAGGTTTTGTACTTTTTAGTATATTGTGCACTTCCAAATTCCAATACTCTTTCAAGCCTGTTACGGAACTTTCAGTCTGTTCAATGCTTGTCTGTACTAGGGTCACATGCCTGGCGTTACTCCCCATAATGTTGGTATGTTTCGCAACCCTTGAAATCCTTTGTATTCTTTTCAACACATTATCATTATTATTATTTCAGTTTCAATTTTGCTTTTATTGTTTTGATAACCACTACTTTAGTCTCTTGTGTCAGTGATTTATTAGGTTAAGTCTTTAAAAAATCAAATTTTTCCGATGAAATGTTCTGTATTGACGTAAAAATATTAAGCTCAGTTAAGAATGTTAAGCCGACTCGAGTAACTAGGCTTATTGAATTATATACGTAGGTTGCTGGTGATTTTTAAGAAGAAGAAGAGAAGCCATTTCAGTGTTTTCTGTCAAACATTTTTGCGCAAAAAATTAGAAGCTACTGCAATGTAAGAAGAAGGACTTTGTTCCCCGGACGCGAAGACACCCTCATATATATGCTATGTATGGGAGCAGCACCTTCTCACGGGGGCTTTGTTGAAAAATTGAAGTCATAAAAAGTACTACGATAAGCTTTTTCTTAATTCTTAGAAGTATCTCCAGAAAAATTGAGTTCCATGTGAGAAGGAAATGTTTCAACAAAAAATACTCAAACAATATCCCATATTATATTACGGGGAGGGGGGGAATCTTGATCATTTGCAAAATTTTGCCATAAAATTAATACTTTCTATGAATATCAAAATAAAAAATTATAGGGGGGAAAATCCTGCAAATTCGGCGTTAAAATCTTTTTGCTATCCACAAAAATATCTCAGAAAACAGAAAATTATGACGCTGAAATTAACGCCTCAGATGTTGAAATAACAGAAAATCTCCTCGAACAGAACTTCAAAGGTGAAGCAAACAACAGGCAAATCGTCATATTGGATATAGAGCCTAGTCAGCGAAGCAACTTGAAAAGTAAATATCTAAGTTTAACTTTTTGCACAAATAATCATTTGTGTTATCGTACAAGCGATTGTGAACATTGGTTTGTACTATGTATGGAGTTGCACGTGCTTAGTAGAAGACATGGTTAATACTTTTGGTGACTGTGACATACTAGAAAAAAATACCCATTCTTGAATTGAAAACATATCACAAACACACCCGTTTCAAGGGCGGATCCAGGGTTTTTTGAAGGGGGGTCTCAGGGGTAAATTTTGTGGGCAAAGGAATCCCAGTCGCATTTTTACCACAGGAAGCCCATTTGACCTCAGGAATGACAGGGGGGTCGCGACCCCCCGACCCTCCCCCTGGATCCGCCCTTGCGTTTTCATTCTACTTTCTAAACAAATATAATATTTTTCTCGTCTTTTTAATCCCTTTCTACAAATTTCCAGTGTTTCTTAAAAGTTTCCTGTATCTTTGATTTTACTTTTTCCACGACAGCGGCTTTCATTTTGTCGATAACGCTATACCGGGATCCCTAGACCGTCTGTGCACAGAGGAGCAAGCAGGTCTTAGGCCCTGGCTAAACGAGGAAACATGTTTTCTTAAATGTTTCCAAAGGTGGCAAAATTGTCAGGGAACATCGGGAAACATGTTTACTCAAAGTCGGTTAGCGCATGCGCACTTTCAAGATAGAGCTAGCGTTGCTAAGTAACGTACTTTTAGAATGTTGACTTTCGTGGCTAAACGAGGATTTCCATGCGTCTTGGAAGCATGCAATGTTTCTGCCGCACAGAAAAAACGTTTTTGCGTCTTGGAAGCAAAATTTGTTGCACGTAGCAATGCATGTGGCTAAACTTGGAATCATCGGGGAGCATGCGCGCGGGAAACATGTTTCTGGAAACTTGTTTCCTCATTTAGCCAGGGCCTTAATGTGCCGAGTGCGTCTCCTCACGGGTGACCGGCGGTTGCAGCCAACTACTGCTGTCTGTCTGTTGGTCCATAAACGAGTATATTCTCCAACACAAGATGCTCTTAAGATGCTTTCGAAACCTTTCACTGTGGAGGCTGTAGAGAAAAGGATTCATGGAAGAATTGAGAACGACCAAGGCGATAGAAAGGATGTACATGGTAGAGCCGTAGACATACGCTTCGGGAAGGAAGTAAACGAACAGGTACATGAAGAGATTCGGAAACCTACAGACGGCGTACATCATGCTTACAACAATCAGCATCTTTGTAACCTTCTTTTTGGACTCCAAAATGGCTGCTTCTGAGCGACCGGTCGCTAATAGTGGACGAACCCAAAGGGTGTAGACGACGCGTGAGTATAATATCACCATGATAGCGAGGGGGAGCAGCCCAGACGCTACAAAACAAACCACGGTGTAAATTTTCGCTCCTTCTACAGTCGGCCAGCTTTCATCGCATTTATTTTGTCCTTTCTGTTTGGGATTATAGTGCAGATACATTAGGAGTGGAAGGTTGAGTAAGAATGCGAATAGCCAACAGGCACATATCACTATGTAAAGGCCAACGCCCTCGAGACGAGACCGTATTTTTCCGATCACGATTGCGTCATGTCGCTCTGCTGCGATCACCACGAGACAGAACACCGAAGCTGCTGTTCCGATCCAGGTAAAATTGCCGCCCGTCAGCGAGCGGCACAAGCGATCTCCAGCTGTCCCACTGGGATGAATGTACGCAGGACCAATGAGGTATTGGATCGTTACAGACCCAGCCACCATCATATCTGCGATGCTTAAGTTCACCAACAGATAGTTCATTGGTGTTTTCATGACTCGATTTCCACTTACGATAATTAATACCAATGCATTACCAACTAGGTTAATAGTCACTAGGATAGAGAAGGTTACGATGATGATGATTTCCGTTGACGACATTATCTTTGTAAACCTGAAAGATGGCTGATGCCAACTCTGTTGCTACTAAGCCAACCTGTAACGAAGGTTGGACAAGTGAAACGCATTAATCGTATTATCATACGTGAAAAAAATACCAGCTTCAAAAGCCTAAAATAAGGGTTATTGTAATTTGTATTTTATAAAAGAAATAAAAAACTTGCTTGATGTGCTGTGTGCAGTTATAAAGCACTTGGGGATTGGCAGAACACTCGAGAAGTGTCCAGAAGCACTCCGCTACGCGTCGTGCTTCTCCTAACACTTCTCTCGTGTTCTACCAACCCACGCGTGCTTTATGACTGCACACAGCACGCACGCGCGTTTTCTATTTCTTCAATGTATAATATTTACTCAGTAATGTATCACTATGACTGAACTAATAAAACATTGTTTAGCAATAGCCCAATCACCATTTCCGAGGTCTTTGTTCCACGAATGACATCAGCAGCAACAACAAAAACAACAACAGCAACGTCAACAACAATTATTTAACGTCAGGTAACATCAACAACATTTCGACGACGACGACAACAGCGAAGAAAGGAGAAACGACAAAAATGAGAAAAAAATCGAAATCGGAAAATGACTGTGATTCTACTTCGGGTTTTTCTCTCATTAACTCTTGAACTGTTATTGCCGCGCACTTCGTTTTTTTTTTCTCGCCTCTTCCGCCTCCCCCCCCTTCCCTAAAAAAAGTCATCAATCGTACGCATTAGTACTTGAATAAAACACCGCGTGGCCAGTGTAATTACTATTAGTTGTGGTTCCATCTTACCTGAGTATCTGTCTTATACTGCGGGCGATAAATTGTGAATAGATATTTAATCTGATTCACCACGAGTTATGAAACTCCTAGTTGAAATAAGGCCAAGAAAATGACTCTTTCGCTCGTTCGAAACCAAGAAAAGGTTACGAAAATATGAAACAGAGTCAGAAGTTTCATGCCTCATTCATTACAGTCTTATATCTCAATGAAGGGGAACAGCCGAATGGCTTCTAAGAATGAGGAAATGGGGAGATTCTTTTAGATCAAAAAAAGCTGTCATAAAGACGTCATTTTAAAAAGGAATCTTAAAGTTCGAATTTAAAGTCTTTCGAAAGGTGTCCCGAAGTCACCAAAGCACACACGTATTACTAAAAAACAAGTTGTAATTGTTAATTCTTTGAATTCTTTTTAAACCGTTATCATCACCTTTATATCTTTCTTTTCCCGGCTTCAGCAACCGACAAGTCAAAGCGTGAATAAAGATGTTGCGGGGTCAATAAAGACTATAAAATAAACGAGGGTTTCCGCTTTCGATTTTCTATATTTTTTCAAGTTTGAATACAATTGTCTGAGAATTGAGTTTTTGGGTTTAGTAACTAAATATAGGGACTTGTTCATTCGTAAAACGTTAATGACTAGGGAATAAGAATGATGCAAAACTCGATCGCTTTCAGATGAAAATAAAAACACTAACTCAACTCATGATACAGTCGCCCAGCTTGAACACTAAACTAGCTTACCCAATATCATCCTTTCATATACCTTATAACCTTACCTTAGGTTTTGTACTTTTAGTATTTTGTGTACTTCCAAATTCCAATACTCTTTCAATTCTAAATACGGACACCAGCCTGATACGGAACTTTTGATTTCAGTCTGTTCAATGCTAGTCTGTACTAGGGTCACATGCCTGGCGTTACTTATGTTGGTATGTGTTTCGAAACCTTTGAAATTCGTTGTATCCTTTGTAGGCTTATTGAATTACAACGTAGGTTTCTGGTGATTTTTTAAGTGTGTGTATAAAAATGGGTACCCTGCGAGCAGAGTCTCCTTTTAGCTCCTCTACGGATCTGCTCGCAGGGTAAAAAATGAGAAGCTATTTCAATATTTTCTGTCAAAAATGTTTGCGCAAGAAATTAGAAGCCATTGCAAGAAGAAGGACTTTGTTTTTATGAACAAAGAAACCCTCGTATATATGCTATGTATGGGAGCAGCACCTTGTCCCGGGGGTTCGTCCCAAGAAGCTTTTTCTTAATTCTTAGAGGTATTTCCAAAAAAATTGAGTCTCATGTGAGAAGGAAATGTTTCAGCAAAAAATACTCAAAAAATATCCCATATAATTATATGACGGTGGAAAAATCTTGATTATTTGCAAAATTTTGCCATAAAATTACTACTTAATGAAAAATAATAATAAATAAATAAATAAATAAAATCATAGGGTATCTCTCAAAACTCTGAACTTAGAAGCATAAATTTTTAGAGATTGGTTATGCTTTTTCTATCGGAATTTAGGTTATCCATGCCCTTCCAAAAGGTGAAGATTAAAAATAAAAAGTTTGCAGTCCAACATCCAGTCAACCAAGCTCCAGCCTAAATTATCGCTCCCTCTATACGATTCATGATTTCCAAATTAAAAATATCTCCTCACTAGTAAAATGTAGAATTAAAAAAAAAAAGGTTTACAGTTGATCTTTCTAGTGCTGGTATAGGCTGTTCATTAAGAAATTTTAATTTAAAAATTAAATTAAATTTCACTCATTTGAATTTGCATCTGTGATTTTTCACAAAGGGTCTATTGCAGGATAGGATTTTGAAAAAGTAAAAAACGTTCATCACTGTCATGTTTGATATTATCGTTTATCATAATTATGATTATGTTAAATTATTAACAACATCTGATGATAAAATGCAAGAACAGCACCTCATATACAATGCCAACCAGCTGTCGGCCATTTGACAGCCTCAACATCATCGACGTATGCAAATGAAATTTCATAGGTCAACAATGTACCTTAACCATAATAACCTATGTACACTATATATATATATATATATTATATACATGTGCTTAGAGCCAATTACATTATCATCATGATTATTTTATTACTATTATTGTATTATACCAACAGAAATCCCATTCCTCCATTTAAGCTGTAGTACATTGTAATTCTTCTGAAGATGTCTAATCTCTGACAAGTTCCATCATTTCATTCCTATACTTCCATATATACATCCCATTTTTCTGTTGTCAATACTTTAATAATAAGGGTTCCAGTTACTCCCATCTTCAGGTTTTAATGTTCCAGTAATCAGTAATATGATATCCACAACCCACCAAATGCCAAGACCCCCAATGGTTAATAATTTTCCAACTGCTGTTCCAGTATGACCAAGGCAGAACCTGTCTACGCCAAGAAACCCAAGCAGTATTGAATACAACAGAGTAGTGACAAAGTAATGGCCAGAATATCTATAAAGAAAGGCAAAAAAGTCAATCGCATTTAAATAATCTTGAATTACTACTGTGCTACTAGGTCTTAGATCTAAATATCAACCTGAATGTTATTCATCGGGTTTAAATAACAAAGAAAACCATTTTAGGCATACAGTATAATAAGCACCCGTTAAACTTGTGACCCTCTATGTTTAAGGTTTCTAAATTAGGTATGGCAAACGTCTTTAGAAGACTATTTTCTGATATTTTTAGTGAAAATGCAGCAACTTCAAACCCTTCAGACCCTGAATGTTGGTCCAGCAATGGCTTACACCCACTACCTCCCTGTAAAATCAGCATGTGCGCTGAGCATTGTGGGCATAGAATACTGAATGTAGTGGTAGTGCATATGAGCAAAAAGTGTCCCCAATTAGTGCGAAAGCGCTAGAATGACTAGACACTTAAATAAAAGTGATTTATTCATTTATTACATACTGAATCATAATATGGCAATCAATTTTCAATTTAAATTATTATTGTTCTGCACTGACTAGTCTCATGTTCATGTGGAAACATAACTTGTGTTTTCTCATATATATGAGAGGCTAGGCCATTAGCTATTCAGTGCAGAACAATAGTTATTCAAATTGGTTGCCATATTTGATTCAGGGTATATATTGGGTAAATAAAATTTAAGTTTGTCCATCCTACTTGATGCAAGGTTCTTCATGACCAAGGAATCTTCTCTTGCCATGGCATTCTATCCCAGGCAAAACCTCACACCAAACTTTAGATCTCTCCACTTCCTCATATCTTAATCCACCATACTAAAACACAAACAAATAATAATGACAATCCTCCTTCAGAAAAACTTATAGTTTTCTTCAGTTACTTCAGACCAAGTGTCACTTCCTAGAGTACCATTCCTTTGTTAACTAGTTGTGCATGGGGAAAACATGAATAAATGGGTACAACTTAAATAAATAATTTCATTCTTGAGTGAATGACATGGTCTTTAATGGGAAAACTTTGCAACTATCAACTAGGTCTATTCCTGGTTTTCAATCATTTCCAAGGGAGTGATATAACAAAAGACATGGCAGCCATATTGGATGATACAACAAAAGAATTCATTGACAATAGACCATTTCACGGATCCTGTTACTCAACCTCAGCCACATCAGTGTGTAATATATTCTTTAGAAATTGCCTACAACCTGTGAAATTTTTAAGTGTTCCAATTGTTTGTTGATGTGTAAATTCCTTTCATTACTGCGGACTGTAGTCAAATTCTAAAGAATAATTACACGCTGACGAGGCTGAGGTTGAGTAACGGGATCCGTGAAATGGCCTATTCTCTTGTTAAATTCATCCAACATCCTGGAATGTCCTCATGTGCAAAGGAAGAATTTGTTTGATAAAAATTTAACATCGTAAAGGAAATGACATCTGACCTAAAAATGGGAAAACATTTTGCCCAATTAACACAGTACTAAGCTGATGAGGTTTATCACTCAATCCACTTTCTAAATATCTTTCTGTGGGTGTGTGTGTGAGGGGTGGGAGGGGGAGAGTTGGTAAGGGGGGGGGCAGGCAAAGGCACAACATTTCCTTACTTCCCTGGGGTTGAGAGTGTAAAATCTTTCGATTTAAGGAGGTAGGGCTACTTGATCTAATTATAAATTCGTCACAGCTAAAACCAATTCTGTCCATGACAGGATACAAACCTTGCTACAGCCATATCCTAGTTCTATTTTGTAAGTTGAATTCCCATGAAGATCCTGAGGTGGTTCGCATTCTAAAAAATCCCTTGGGCTAAAAAATGAAATATATATGTTCAAAATTCAGACGATTTTGCAGCAACTCTCACAAAATATTTATCTCAAATCATCGAAATTCTGCAAACTTTTGATGCAATACTTACACAAATTCACACTTTATCAGTGGTCCCTTCGGGTTAAAATTTACATCACATGATTCATTAGCGCAACTGCTATCTGTTTCCTTCGCTTGGACTTTTATTTTGTAGAACAAGATGATAAAAACGGTCGTAATTTTAAGGAGAGAAAAAACTCTCTGCCAACAACCTTCCGCCATATTTGTTATGAGGAATATAATCCATCATACACTGCGAGTCAATAGTGTCGAAATAAAGTTTAGGGGAGGAGAGGTAGAAATAGTTATTTCTAAAATATATATTATAAAATAACGAAATTAAATTTAATTCCCTTAATTTGCAAAAAGGATAAGCAAATTTTAGTGGCTTTCGTAATGATTAAGATTATATAAAGAAAAATACATTTTAAAGTTTTGTTTAGATTTTATTTGAATTGCAAATTCATATCTCCCCTCCCATCAAGATAGTTTTGACTTCATAATATGCAAGATGGCTGACAAGGTTACGTGGTGAATTCTACGTTGTCCAAACTTTTTTAGTAGTTTTGTGGCTAGGGAGCTTAAAAGAATATGGATAGGACTGTGCTGTTTAAGGCAAGTGTGAAGACTATTCGTACGAGGAATAAAGCACTCGGAGTCAAGGACAATGATAAAGGAAATTCAATTTTGACGAGTCGAAAATCAATGGGAACTGAGTTTGGTAAACGAGCAAAAGATGTGGTAAGATTTTTTTTCCATATTTAGTTATATTGTACAAATTATTTATTATTTATATTTTATTTGATTGATAGAAAGGACAGAATAATTCATTTTACATTGCCTTATATAGTATATATAGACAGCTTTCTTTTACATCATATCAATATTCTCTCTCTCTCTCTTTACATTCATTAAGCTTAATTTATTTTACAGCTTGTGAATATTAGAAAACTGAGAGATTTTCTCATGGAGCACCGTAAGGATTACATTGATGCTGCAAGGTAATGAAAGATGTCGTGAAATACAAACTCAGTGCACGCACAAGCTAAGTATTCAAGTGAGGTACATTTGGGCCGGGGGGTACACAACATTGCAAAACTGCAAAAGAACCTCTAAAAACACCTCATCACCACCAAAAAACGATTGAAAATACAAGCTCAATTTTTCTGGAATAGTTTTGACAAGACAACACAACACCAAAAGCAATAATATTGCTTTTTCTCTTGAAGTTCGTTAAATGAAATGTCAAGCATGACTGATGCAGAACGAGATCAGATTGACAAAGATGCAGAAACGTTTATGAGAACATGCAATGCTTCAATACAAGGTCTTAAAAATGAAGGTATGTTAAGTAGGATACTCATATAATGATCACTAAAATAATAAATTAATGATTTGAATAACTGGCTGGCTGGCTGGCTGGCTGGCTGGCTGACTGACTGACTGACTGACTGACTGACTGACTGACTGACTGACTGACTTGACTGACTGACTGACTGACTGACTGACTTGACTGACTGACTGACTGACTGACTGACTGACTGACTGACTGACTGACTGACTGACTGACTGACTGACTGACTGGATAGATGGACAGGTGGTTTGACAAATGGATAAATGATTGAATGAATAGAAATGAAATACAATAAATATAATGGCATTTTAAATATTTTTCGTGTTAGCATCAAACCTAGGTGGTCCTGAACAGGTCAAAACACACAGGGATGCAGTTATAGAATTGTTAGAGGGATATTTAAAAGGTAAACCATGTCATTAAATTAATAAATTTAAAAATGATATAGTTTTTGCTTTAATATTTGGTGTGACTGATTTGGTTAATACTAGTTGTCTTTTTTTATCATTTTTTCTATAGTTGTTTGTAAGCTCTACAGTGAGCAAAGGGCAATACGCATCAAAAGGGTAGTTGACAAGAAAAGAATGTGAGTCATCTATTTCTGTGTAATACAGTGCAATGCATAAAAGTATGACCACATTTATTGCATTAGCATACTTCTATGTACAGGTTCTGTATATTAAAACGACATATTCCAATGCAAAGCAAAGCTGTTTTTTCCAAATAAGACTTGCAAATGCTTATTTTGTAGGAAAAAGCCAGTGAATACATTATATGTGGTTATACTTTTGTGCATTGGGCTGTAAATAATTGTCATAGTGTTTTTTCTTTCTGTTGATAATGTATAAACAAGCCTGAATCATGTTCTTATTATTTTATGGAAAGCCTACTTTTTCAGTTATTTGTTTTTCTACCTCAGATCAAGGTTACAACCTGACAATGCAAAACGAAAATCTGATCTTCTCATGAGTGGGTTAGAACAAGAAGATGATGGAAACACTGAATCAATTAGTGAAGGTATTTCACTAAGCTATACAGTAATATTGTTATTTCTAACTTACTATGAAGGTGGCTCAGATGACCACACTAAAAGGCGGTCCTGTCTCTCCACACTACCTTACCCTGCAACGGAGGGACATAAAAGAACCCCTGAGGATGTAAAGAAACCCTGCAAGTGAACACCCTCGTTGTCTGGCCTTTACTAATGATTTCTTAATGGGTTGATTGTGGGATTTTACGGGTTTGGAAATTGTTGCAATGTACCTCGAAGGGGACCCTGATTCCTATTGTGCAGCACCAGCCAGTGAGCAAAATCACAAAAATAAAATAAAATAAGCTGAACTTAGTGGATGGGTGGGAGTAAACTGAATTTAGTAAGTGGGAGGAGGGGGGGGGGGGTGGGTGAGAAATGATATTCTGCATTTTCTGGAACTATGCCTAGTAATGGCAAACCATTTAGTTCAATATCATATCAGTAAGTTATTACTTTGTGTTTTTTTAGACAGACAAAAGGCTTTTAATGACTTCCAACCACCCATTGATGAGGATGAAGAACTTTTACCTGATGAAGTTCAAATGGTAATAATAGAAACAAATTTGGTACTTTTGGATCAGTATATTAGAATTAAAATAATTTTATCTTTTCCTTTTCATGACAGTTTGAACAAGAAAACAAGAAACTGTTTGAAGAAATGAACAGCCTAGTGGATGAAGTCAGGTAAGGATCAAAGGTTATTGGGATGCCTGTGTTCTCTACCCAATATTTCCACCACAGGGGGAGGGGGTGTGAAAAGGAGGCAGCTGATCATGAAATGGCATACAGCATACAACCTACAATTGTGGGATTTAGGGATAGTTAATTTAGCATGCCGGAGGGGGAGGGGGGGGGGGGGGGGGAGAATGAAGATTTTCCCCAAAAATCCTTATTTTTCATAGACCCCCTTTTAGGACTTAACTTAATTTAACTTAATTTAAAAAGTCTCCCCAAACAACCCATGAAAATTTTCAAATTCAAATCGAGAGCCCCACTCCCCCAAGCACCCTTGTGTGCATGACAAATTTTTAGAGCCCCCCTTCATGTCCCAAAAACATTCAGTACGCCTCCACATATCTTCATTCACCCCCCCCCCCCCCCCCCCCAACTTCCCCCACCAAATCACCCTTCCCTCGACATATTAAAAATGAACTTTCCCTTATGGGTATTTTCTGAAAGCATGAGTTTTACCAACTGTCCCCCCTCCCCCCCGTTTTTTTAGACCAGGTCCTATTAATATACCACACTTATTTTGTAGACAAATAGAAGGAAGAGTCGTGGAAATATCTAGATTACAAGATATATTTTCTGAGAAGGTTTTGCACCAGGTAAGTTAAGAAACCAAAATACTGTACTTGTACAATTCAACATTCAAAACATCTTATACTTTGACAGTGGCAGTGATTTAGGATTTTTTATATATTACTTTTAGGCTGGTCAGATTGAGAGAATACATACTACTGCTGCTGCGACAACTGAAGATGTAAAAACTGGCAATGAGCAAATAAGAGAGGTAACTATGACTACCAGGCTCAGTAGACTGAGTATTCATGGGGTGGGAACCCTGTGGTTTTGTATTTGTTGAAAGTGCCTTCAACTAATTTCATGACTATTACTCCTTAAGAATAACTCACTGGTTTGGCACCTTCTATTAATTTGTATTTCAAAATAACATTATGAATTTATGAAATTGATTAGCAAGGACAGAAATAATTGAAAAATTAAGTGGATATGGAAACAAATTAAAGTAACATTATTATTGTTACATTATTATTACCTAGTTGGTATACACCTACTTGCAAGAAGGTTGTCATACGATATTAGAACATTAGTAATTTAGTGAGAAAGGAATACATTAAAAGACAAAAGAAAAAGTTCAGCTTCAGTGATCTTCTTTTGTTTTTTAATACAATTCCTATCCCACTAAATCACTAATGTTCAGTTTTTGTATGAGAACGTTCTTGCAAGTAGGTGTATACCAAAACATTATTTTTATAGAAAAATATGGTTATTAATTAGCTTTTTTGTTTTTTTTTATATGACAACGTTCTTGCAATTAGGGTTAAATGGACATAAGAATAATAAACATTTCTTAATCCACTAAATGTATTCTTCAGGCAATAAAGAATAATGCAAGTTTTCGTGTATGGATATTGTTCTTCCTGGTCATGTGCTCGTTCAGCCTCCTCTTCCTGGACTGGTACAGCTGAGAGTGTTCATTGTATAACAGATATACTTATCACAATTTAAAATCAGAATAATAATCTATGCCATAGAGTTTTAAGTGACGTTACTCGTATGGAAAAACTACTTCCAGGTCCATAACAAAACGCAGTTCTATAAAGAATTTTCTTATTTGGCTACATAAAAATTATATATGTGTGTATGAGAATATATATGAAATATATATTTGTACTGTGGTTGAAATGTATCAAATTGAGCTGATCCTTGCAGAATATTTGAAGCAACTTATGCAGCTGCAAATTGAAAGATTCAGTAAAAATTCTGAGTCTTGGATGGTATTTGAACTCATTTGTCTGCATACGATACCAGTATGTTCCTTGATTACAGACTCATTCACTTACTGGGGCTAACCTCGTTTTAGAATCAGAACATTTACAAATACCAACGGTAAAGTAAAGAATGAACTACTTCAGAAGGGTTTTAGAAATTAAGAAAAATAATGTATTGCAAAATTGGTATTTTTTTATTGGTGAATATTAATTCTACGGACTACACTTCGTTATGAATTTTATAATTTAATTTACAAATTTATGTGTGAGGTATTTACTCTATAGAAACCGTAGAAAAAAATTGGTTGGTATGACAAATATTAGATACAAGCCACACATGTCTGGTGCCGGCCAGCCCTGGACATCCCTCGTGCAAGCAAGAATATTCAATAGAGTGTAAACAATATATTGTTTCATAATATAATTTCATAATTTATAATTCCACCTATAATATTAATAATTACAAAATCTTTATGCTGGTATGATATGATACATGTATGATATTAATGGCATATAATGGCCATTTTATTGTGCTTGAAGAATGTCAAATGATAACATTGGGTAATTAAAGAATTATCAAATTTTACATAATTACACTATAAAGTTATTAGTAATTTATACAGTATGAGTGGCCGCATTGTATCGGATATACAACCATGAGGCGTAGCCGAGTGATTGTATATCTGATACAACACGGACACGAATACTGTATATGACTTATCAAACGTCTACTGGTTAGTTCCTTTGTGTTTCACTAAAATTTTCAAACTTAAAGTGAATTTGTCCAAGAAAATCCAACTTAATGTTTATGCAAATGAACACAGTTTTGTATCAGATTTACAACACTCTTCACGGTTGTGATTTCTGTTGTATTTTCCTCATGAATTATTCATGAGTTTGATAATAACATTTACTACCACTACCACAATCCCTTGCACACTTTCTTTGGTTTAAACGTGAATTAGCAACAATTGCCTTACTATTCTCATGAGGAAATACTTAACTTGAACAAGAAAAGAAATTTGCAAAGCAATTTGGTAGCAGTAGTAAAATAAAGTTATCATAATTTGCAAATGGGCTCTTAGTTTGAGTCCAAGTCTACAATTAAAACGTACAATGTATTTATTTAATTACTGTGTATACCAAGAAAATGTTTCAAATAAATCACGAAATGTGAACAGTGTAGTAGTGTGGTTGCAGTATTTTTGTACGTGGAATTTTCTTTTCAGAGATATAAACATTTGAAATATCAATATGCAAATGAGATGACGTAAATTCAAGACTAATTTATTATACAAAAATGCTGTTGTGGTAAGTACTGTTGGTTTTTTTGTTTTGTTTGCAAATCGTCCTTATATCTGAAATATATGGTTTTGTACACTTTTATGTTATTTCACTTTAGAACACTTTGTTGTAAATTACACTGCAAATTGTAACACATTCTGCAATATACGTCATTAAAAAATTTATATTTCAAATGTTTATATCTCTGAAAAGAGAAGTCAAACATACAAAAATATTGCAACCATACAACAACACTGTTCACAAGAAGATATAACTAGCTAAAAACTAGTGTGAGCTGCGTCGGTGTTTCTAATGAAACAGTAATGATGAAAAGGTAAATTATACACCGTGAAAAGATGAAAAAGTCACTTCTTTCTCTTTTACTCCGACGAAGGACTAGCGTCCAAAACGTCAGTAAGTTTTTTCATCTTTTCACGGTGTATAATTTACCTTTTCATCAACACTGTTCACATATGTGATTTTGAAAATATAATTTATTCCTTGATATACACTTTAAAGAGAGCTGTTGAGTCCGTGAAATTAAGAGTTATTGACTGTTTGGGTAGCATCCTAGTATGTTAATGTTCTTAATGTCTGTCATACAATGTTTCCCTCCCCACGGATGTCTGCTTATTTGAGCAGAAGGAGAGAATTGTTGAGTGACAGACACCAAAAATGTCTGCTCAGGAGGCTACTGTTTGGGATCCCAAACAAGAGTGATGCACTAAAATTTAGAACATAGGTCTGCGAGGATTCGCTGAGCTATCTGGAACTCCACCAAGGCCCAACCATGGCATCCAGAATTAAGAAAAGGTGCCATTAGGTCCTCTAGCATAGCTAACTGTGGCCACAATGTTGCAACCTCATAAGGCTCTAATTGAAGCATTATAAGAACCAAAAGTGGCAAGAGATCCTCAGCAGTCACAGCTGTGGAAAAGCTATCTTTACCCTCACGTGAACGCAACTCAGATACCTTGTCAGCAATTTTTCTCAGAGATGCAGTTAGACACTTGAGTTTTGAAACTGGGCTTGTGGCCTTAAATACATCCTTCATGTTCTGCAATGCAGGGCCAAAGTGGTACTCAAATGTGTCATCTTTCTGGAGTTCTAGAGTGGGGCTTTGGCTCTTTTCAGAACAGTTTATTTGATTCTGACTTTTTGATTGCCTTTGCTTGATAGAATCTCTTGTTGGTTTTTCTTTAGAGTCCCACTTATCTATCAGATCACTGAGTGACACTTTCGAATTCTGAGGAGCGCTGGTACTTAAATAATTACCACAAGACATAGGACGTGGTTTGGAGTTAACGGGTCCATCTTCTTTGTCATCATCTGACTCATCACTAGAGAAATCAACATTAAATGTTTTTGAACGTTCTCTGACAGTGTTGATGAAAAAGCTTCTGACACTGATGCAATCTGACAGTTGTTCTTTGCGGTTATTGACATTGAATGAGGTTATTCCAAATGGTAAATCAACATTGAGGCCATCTAGGTCATCTTCCCCTTCGTAACTTTCATCCGACGTTTCAGATTCAGAAGTGCCATTTTCAAGCCTG
Organism: Actinia tenebrosa; assembly: GCF_029948245.1. NCBI lineage: Eukaryota > Metazoa > Cnidaria > Anthozoa > Actiniaria > Actiniidae > Actinia > Actinia tenebrosa. Next base: position 8,626,444 of record NW_028292572.1, on the reverse strand, counting down.
ACAACTTGTGAAGATAGTTCCTCGATTTTGGCTCTTTGCTCGAAAATCTCATGCCACCATTCATCTTTCATTTGCAAGTCTAAGAGCTTGATTGGGAGTTTCTTCAATCTTTTAATGTCAGTTTCTAGATTTGCAACATGCTCGTGATGTGCGAGTTCATAAACACACTCAATGTATTGATGCTCTTTTTCATAGAAGCAATGCTCGTATGCAAGTCTCACTTTATTTTGAAACATCATATCTCGGCTGTTGAATTGTTCAGCAAGGAGCTCTGTAATTTTTTTTAAGTGGGCAAAGATAATTTTTTTGATTTCACCAAGTCTATGTCGATAAGACTCCACCATAAAATCATTCAAACTGCATCTACTGTTGCTCCCTCCGAGTTGATCCTCTGTTACATCTAAACTAAAATGGTTGATATCATAGTCCATCAGACAAGAATCATCACTCAGTTTACCCAAACCAATGAGTTCTTCACACATCCTGCTTATTTCGGAACAGAAACTCTCAAATGAAGCCCCTACTGGGTGGTCAGGGTTGTAGACGATTGTTGCAACTCTCTCGCTCAGCTTCTGCCACTCTGGATGATACCATGAATTTTGAAGAACTGTCAAGAAACCAGAATACCATAATGAAAATGTGAAATTAACTACATCAGTTATAAATGACCAGGTATTTTTTATGGTGCAGCTGAGGAAGGGATGGAGAACAGAGGTTATGGATTTTGTGGCCAAAAAAAGCAAACTACATGCAAACTTTGAGCTTATACCTTTAAGGATGTTCAATGGCATTGTTGGTGCACATCCTTTCTATGCATGAATTTAGTGTGGGCGCTCATGGTGATGACCAAATCAAAATTACATATTTTGCGTATGTTCATTGGAATATAATTTTACCTAATGCAATGGCTTCAAGTCCATAATTATAGCACAATAACATTTTATATTTCTGATTTTTAACACAAATTTCAAATGCTAACTAGTCATTTGGTTATTTTCTACAGTAGTCTTCTGTGAAAAATGGGAACAACCAATTTATTTTTTCATTAAAATATTACCTGTACTTATTTTTGACAGCTTTCCATGTTTACATGGTTCGCACGTTTGTACCGTAAAAAGGGTGAGCTTCCAAGTATTCTGAAGTCTAACCGAAGTTGGGGACCCCTGTTTTTTATTTGCTTATTTTACTCCTAGCATGATGTTCTTTCATAAAGCAAAATTTTTAAAAAATCTGACGATTGGATCTTTTGTCCATGAACGTCCTAAGGGGAGTTTCACCATTTTTACACTACTATTCTGGGAGCTTTGTAACATGATTTTGAGCCTTTTATCTAAGCTTCCAACCCCCTTAATATTTAAAACCATATGAGGAACAGAGGAATAATAAAAATGTAAATAATAGCAAATATAGTAAATAATAGTAAATCTACATATATTTTATATTTTATTTCTGAATGGATTTCTTACCATCAGTTGCTCTTGCTCCTTGTAAATCAGTATCATTAGCTTCAGCAAACCCTTGTGTGTTCAGGTCGTGCAGAATTTCATCTAACATTTCACGCACACTTAATGCACAATTCTGTAATAAACAAACACATCTAATAATTCTAATAATTTTTAAATTGGATAAAGGTGCAATTACAGTCGGGTAACAAAATCGAGCAACTTGCCAAGCATGTTGCAGAGCTAATGTTGCTCTTACAGTATTGCACCAAGTAGAAACTTGCTACTCCTTGCAACATTTGTTGCACATGGAGTAGTAATATGAGCAACGTTTCCTCTGCAATTTGCAATTAAATAATGTTGCACGATTTTGTTGCCTTACTTTTAGAGTACTTTTTTACATCATAAATCAACTTGCTATACCTTCTGCTGAACATATTTGCTTCGATCCTCTTTCATTTGCTGTACAGCCTCCCTTTTTTCCATATAGTCATCTATAATACGACATCCTTGCACTTCCTGTTCATCAGATATCTCATCTTTAACATTCACTAACACTTCTCTGGAAGTCACAAGTAGTTCGAGTTTATTATGTAGAAAATTCCTGCTTTCTCTTGCTTGATAAAGTTGCCCTCTGGAATCTGTGCTATGGTTAACTTCTAACCGTTGCTTGGCAATCTCAACTTCATTTTGGGCAATGTCCATCTAAAGGAAATTATGTTATGGTTCAACAGGCAGACAGTCATTTGCAGGGTAATAATTTATTGACCCTTATCATGGTAGCATAACATTATAAGATTTGATTTATCAGAAAAAGGAGTTTACTATGAAATTTGCCACATTGATATGGTAAAAATTCAAAGTTTCGTAAAGATTGCCCTTAAGATAACAAAGATATGAATCGTTAAATCTAAGATTATGTGTCTAGCCTGATAATGATGCTGTTAACGCATGCGCTGCATTACTGACATACATTTCTTTGTAAAAATACTTAGTTTGAAAAGTTAATATCTTTGTCTTTTTAAGGGCAATCTTTACATGATTGTATGAAACTATGCAGTTCTACTATTATCAATGACAAATTTAATAATAATAACTCCTTTTTCCAATAAATCCATTATCTCATAATGTCACTCTAGCATGATAAGGGTCAATTATGTACTTTATGCCCAGCTGACACACGCTGGTTTACAGTCACAGTGTTGGTCAAGTGTCAACTGTATGTTGGCTGCCCGGGGCGGGGGTACTCTTGCCATTTTAGGGTAGGGATGTGCTGCTGAGCCCACTGAACCCTGACCCTGTTCCAGAGTAAAATCGATGAAATTCATACCTTGTTTCAGAGCAAGATTGCTGAAAACCATACCCTGTTCTGGTATTGCAAAAATAAATTCCCTGTTCCAGAGAAGAGAGAGGGTGATTTCATATACCCTGTTCCAGAACAAGCATGATCTTATTTACCCTGTTCCAGCTAGAGTCGAATCGCTGAAAACCATACTCTCTTTGGCAGCACGTACCTGTATAGTGAATATAGGGGAGTACCCCCCCCCCCCCCCGGGGTTGGCCGGCAGTTGGGTGACAGTACACCTAAATGTATCGTCTGGCCAGAAAGTACATGATTACCCATTTGGTGATGCAGACATATAATACTAAAAGATACCTGTTTTCTAGTTTTCTTTTCCTCGTGTTGTATATCCTCCAGCAGTAAATCAACAAACATTCGGGAACACAGTTTATCTTTGATCATGTCCTCAAGACTTGGGAGAAAGTTTTCTCGTTGTACATCCAACTCTTCTTGGATTACATCAAGATTCTAAATTGAAAATTGAAATCCATCAGATATCGCTTTTTTTAAACAGATCATTGACTGTACTGGTCAGATAGTTAGGCTTGAGAATAAAGCTTGAATATTTTCAGTTTTTCAAAGCTGTTTAATGTATGAACAATATGTGCCATAAATGCTGCCAGCTGCTTAAATCTTGATTTTTTTTCTAAAGAAATTATTGGTTTTATAGCTTTAAGTGAACATTTTCAAGTACAAAATAATTAATCAATTAATCATATAGCACATCTCACATCTCCTGCTGCCATTCACTACCTTCCCCCTCTGAGATAAAAAAGACAGTCCCATGTAGTCAGATGGTACATACCATGCAGTGTTGCTTAATTTTGGCATCCAGGGCTTCAATATAATGTATCTGCATAACCTTAGCCAATTCAACTTTTTCCACATCAGTTTTGTACAACGTTACTTTCGGCAAAACAAAGCAGTGAAGCATCCTAAGGATACTCAGCGAATCATTTTCAGACTCCTATATATGGCATGAGGAAAAACAATAAAAGTGTAAATTAACTCTTAAAGCAGCTTCAGTAGCTGATTCAGCTGTGAGTTATGGCATCTGCTAGCTTTCATAAAGGCTATGATGACCATTGATAGTAGGGTAGTAACCAAAGAATGCTTGTACTAAAGTAGTTAAACCATGAGTAATGCTGACTAATATAATTAAGTCAAATCCAACTAGTGTCGGCTTTAAAAACCAAAACTTCAAATTTAACTTTTATTCAAAAGTTGTTTGCATCTAATATTGGACCGTCTAGTTATATTTAACTAAAACAAATAGTCCTCTCACAACAATGGCCTATGAGTCAATGTGATAGCCCATTTGGGTTAGAGGACTTAATTGCTAAACAATATCGTACCCTTGTTTCTTGGGTTGATTTGTTGATGACACTCCTTGCCAAATCAAACAGCTCATCTTCAGCATCATAACCTGAGCACTCTTCATTGATGCAGTATTGGTTTTGACCATTTCTTTCATCTGCAGTAGAAATGAAACAGTTGACCACTACTTAGCACAAACAAAATTCCACTTGAACCCCAACCCCTCTACTACCACCAGGGCTTAAAAAATGGACATTGGATGATGTCTGTCCAGAATTGGAACTTATCTGGTCAAATCTTAGCCTTGTTGGCTTACCTTCCTCATTGCTTTCAGTGGACCAACTAACTATCCTTTGATCACAGTCAATAGATACTGACTCTAATACCAGAACTTTACACCATATTGCAGGTTCCATGCGAGCCACTTCAGGGTATGAAAGAGTATTATTCTGTTCCCCAATACATGGGCAGAAGCCATCCTTTAAATGTACATCTGTCAACCAGCGCCTTTGATTTCCATTCTTTAAGTATACGTGCATCACTTCACAGATTTCTAAAATGCGGAAATTAAATACATGAACGTAGCTACAGTATATACTTAAATCATATACTCCTATGATTAAATTTCACTTATGTAAACATACTGAAAACTAATCTAATTAATAGATGGATCATCAAATTTCTCGTACCTATATATTTCAAAATATTCCAGTCCTAAATTCAATTTTTTATGACGTTTTCTTTTTGTTGCAAATGTTATGTGACAGTTTAATTGACTCATCAAAATTATTATAGCCTTAATCGGACATGTATTTTATCAGTTGTCCATTATTTACCTTATATGCCTCTAGAAGAAGTGGTCAACGAGCTTTAGTATTCATAACGACGATTTTTAATGCCACATTAGTTGGTACGTAATACGGAGGATATTATTATGCAAAGGCTTTGGTCACAAATTGCGAGAAAAAAGACACATCCGTACCAGCATAGAGCAACGCACGGAAGCCCCAAAACGAAATATTAAAGGAAAGAATTAACCACATAAATGACGTTCTTAACTGTGGATGTTTCAAGGGAGTCATTCATCCTTACAAGATCGAGATATGTTTTACGTCATGAGATAAGAACGTGAAATATAAATATCTTCATATTTTTTGCAAGACTGCACAATTAAGAGCTCACCTTCTGCAAAAAATCCCCTTCGATTAACCTTTAAAAATCCCAAATTAGCGAAGTAATCATTGAAGTAGGACTAAAGAATGTATACTCAGCGTAGCTGCAAAGGAATATAGCAGTATTCTTGAGTTAATACTTTCATTTTCGCTTTCAAAATTCAATTCTAAATGGCATAAGATTAATTTGTTTGTCAACTACTTTGCGGAAGTCAAAATATATTCCACTTCGCTTCCTGGTGCACTGTGGGTGCACAGGGAGCCCATTCCACTACTTCTGCTAAATGCTCTTTCTCCGAAAATATATTTTACTAAAATTCCCTATTACAAAAGAAAGGGATGGGAAAATTTGTCCAAAATGTAGTTATCTACAGCTATTCCTATTATCCACGTTTTTATGCAATATAATGGGTGAACGACCTTCGAAAAACGTCGTTCATTGCAACATATTATAGATCTTTGAGAATCATTTGGACGGAAACATTAAATATAAGAGTTATCATCATGAGTAATGCAAAAGGAATCCGTAAAAAAATAATATTTTTCCCTTTCCGGGTTCGGTGCTTTGGTATCTGCCTCAGTCTGGGCTTCCTGTGTATAAAAAGTCCACGACTGCGCATGTCCATATATTCCCGCCAAAATGCTAATTATTGGTTCAGCTTGATAAAAAAATTACGCCAGAAATTGTCAAAATTTTCTTGATTCTTTGGTTTTAAAGTAACTGAAACTGGAGAAACATTTCATAAGAAGTCTTTTTGTATTCGTTTAGATTATGAAAGAGAGGTTTTAGCCATCGTTGACCCCGTAAATCAACGTGTAAATATCCAAAATGGCGGAAGGGGCATTTCACACGTGATTTGTTTACTTCATTGCAATCCAATATGGCGACATCCAGTGGTGGGACCAAGATTTTGAAGTTTGTAAATGTCGACGATTCGAAGGAGGAACGATTGAGACGTGCTGCCAATGTTGCTTCAGAAGCAGAACTCGATGTTTTATGGATAAGTCCACGTGAGATTTTGAACTCGGACAACTTGGAAAAGGAAAGTTCATTTTTCGTTCTTGATCCATTTGAAGGGGAGCATTATGAACATTTGAAGTCTCAAAAATGTCGAATATTTGGACCACAGTGTGTCCTCTCTTGTTTACAGATTTGTTCTCCTCTTCCTTCGTTGTCAAATCCCATATTTACGATCAGTATGCATGGCATCTTTGCATGCTGTAGTAGTATTGCTAAACATGAGAGGCAGCGCTTGCATGACCAGATTCGTCTAATGGGAGGTGTAGTTATGAGAGACTTTACAGATACAGTAACTCATCTTATTGCTGGTGAAGTTGGATCAAAGAAATATGCAGTGGCGTGTAGTCTGGGAAAGCCTATAATGTTGCCAGAATGGGTATTCACCATATGGGAAGAGGGAAAGTCTAAACACGTATTGGCAACCGATAAACAGTTTGATAAATACAAATGTCCAGTTTTTAAGGGTTGTACAATATGTGTTACAGGGTTAGATGGGCCGACTCGGCAAGAGGTTAAAAGATTATGCAACAGTAATGGAGGAGTGTATTCTGGTGAATTGAGCATGAATACTTGCACACATCTTTTGGTGAACATGCCAAAGGGGGAGAAGTACGAGTTTGCAAGAAAATGGAACATCCATTGTGTTTCAACACTGTGGTTTTATGATTGTATCAAATCTGGGTTCTGGTTAGATGAGAGTTCGTATCGCACGCTGCCGGAGGATGAGACAAGTTTGTCACAACCAGGCTCTCGGCTCAATTTAAGTGCAACAGCAAATTCTAGTCAGGTTTCTTCAAAGTCAAGAACTGAAAGATTGAGCACCACAGCTGCTCAAGCAGCATATAAGAGTGCTAAGACACATGGTGATGGAGGCTTGATTTCAGATGAAACAAAGAAAAAGAAAGTACACAATGAATCATCAAGAAATCTCTCCAGCAAAACAATGAACAATACCTCTACAACCTATAACATGGACCTGAACTTTACTCTTAAACAAGGGTGCATGTTTCTTGATGGCTGCAAGATATTCCTTAGTGGATTTAGTGGAGCATTACTAGACAAGATAAGGAAGTTTATCAATGTTGGGGGTGGGACAAGATTTAGTGTGATCAATGAAAATCTTTCACATGTTATCATTGGGTCAGTAGTTACTAAAGATATTGAGGTATTGAAAGATTCTGATTTTCATCCACATGTGGTCACTGGTCATTGGATTATTGATTCAGCAAAGAATGGCAAGCGAATGCCAGAGGAAGGTATGCTGCTCAATAGACAACTTTCAATATTGTTTCTGAGTGGTCAAGCACGAAAAAGTATTTTTTTCGAGGCTTCCAATAATGTAATTGTGATTATTCTTTTGTTTCCCAAGAGCCTTGACTCAGATTACTATACCAGAATATTAAAAGTTGACTATTCTATTTATTAGAAGTAACTTTAGTTTTGATAATTTTGATATAATTCTAGTTTTTTTAGAACAGATGTGATTATAATAGCTGTAACAAATTAATGGTAATTTAAGCAGATGACTATTCTCTAAAGAATAAGACTCTTTGTTTGAGTTGTATCCATATCCATATGTCTTCTCATGGGTAATGATACTCCTGGGAATGACACGTGGTCTGCAATTGGAAAACATAATTGCACCAAGACGATTTACTGTAAAGTAGGTCTAAAGTCATAAAATGGTAACATTCAACTTCAGCATTCATTATCTTTAAATCCTGTCATATTTCTTGCTTCATGCTCTACCTCCCTTTAGTACTTGAGTAAGCAATTATCTTCTAGTAAGTTGGTGAAGGTGACTTGGTGCAAGTTTGAAAGATATTTGTTAGTCTTTCTACTTTGTTTTAGTGGGCTAAATAATGGTCGGTCATTGGACAATGTCCAGTAAGAATTAGAGTTTGTCTGGTGAAATCTTTGCCTTACCAGTAATGAGGTATGACCATAATAAAACTATTTGGCCAGTCATCATGATTGGCGTCTGACCAGCCATTAGTTTTAGCGCTAGGAGCATGATGCTAAGACATCAAAGCTATATATCTTTTAAAAGTTTACACATAGCTAAAGGAGTGCTGGGTTAGTTCTGAGTGTGTAAATAGAGTAAACATAACTAAAGTATTAGATAAATATGTCTTGACTGTTCACAGATTACATCCATCCTGACTTTAAGATGGAATCAGATGAATCAACACCAAGTTCCAAGGAGAACAAAGACCCAGCTAAGAGCAATTATAAACAATCTGAGAAGAAAGAAATAAATGGAATTAAGTCTACAGCTCCTGGAAAGCAGAAAACTACAAAACCTGAGTACGATGATGGTCTCAATGATGATGAAGTATTCCTACAGTATAGTTCTACCATTGACTATCGACTGGATAAAGACAGAAGAATGCCATCAAACAAGTCAGCCAAGGAATTAACAGAAGATGAAGATACAACTTTTGATAATGAGCAAGAAAATCATGCTTTGCTGTCGGGGAAATGTTTCATCATTGAACACTTTGATGATGAGCAAAGTGAACATCTGAAAAAGTTGATAGAAGAACATGGCGGTAGAGTCGTAATGAGAAATGAATGCAAACCAGCAGATTTTGTAGTTTTACCAATGAATTCAAAGTGCAGTTCAAGTCTTGGTAAAGAAATGGTAAATAATATTTTACTTCTATCAATAAAGAGTGCACTTTTCTACCTTTTTCTTTAGAAGTTCAAAGTAAGTCTGGTGCATAGGATTTTCTGAGTGAATTTGGGGATAGAAGAGATATGTATAAATAATAATAATAATAAATAATGGGAATTTTAACACACAGAGTGGCTCTTCTTCCACTGCATTCCAATCGAAATTAAAAGTTGATTTTTGTGGAGGGAGGAAATTAGCCAGAGAACCTAGAGAAAATCCTTGAAGCACATGAGAGAATCAAAAAGGTGCCCTACTGAGTCGTGGAATCAAACGTGGGCTGCATTGTTGAGAGGCAAGCACCTGTGCTTCCATAAATAAATAGCAGAGCTTCTGTCTCATATCCCTATTATTTTAGTCTTACTCCTGTTTATTATTTTTATGGCAGGTTACTTTCTGTTGGCTTGAGCAGTGTATTCAAGAGGGAGAGCTCCATGATCCTGATAGCAACTTTGTTTTTAGGCCCTTCATTATCCCGAAAGGTGTGTCACCTTTAAAGGACTGTGTAATGACTATCAGTCAATATGTAGGGGTAGAGAGAGACCATTTGATGCAGCTTGCTGAAATACTAGGTATGTCTTAGCAGTTTATTTCACTTTTTTCTTCTTTTCCGATCTTGTTTATTATGAGCTCATTCTATTACCACTACAGGAATGCTTTATCAAGTCTTAAATTTGAATTTTTTAACCGGCACATGTTGCACACCTACCTACATATTAAAGATAATATATAATAATAATAATAATAATAATAATAATACTATAATATTTATATAATCATTTGATCACCATGTAAGTATTAAATTATTATTATTATTATCCTACAAAGAATGGAATGATAATAGTAGGTTTCATTGTTTAACAGTGGCATTTTCACACAGAAACTTTTCAACCACTGAATTCCAATTGGAATTGAGAAGTTGATTTTGGCAAAGTGAGAAAAACTGGAGAATCCAGAGAAAAGCCCTTGAAGCACAGGACACCAAGTCTGGGAATCTAGCCCAGGCCGCCTTGGTGAGAGTTGAGCTCTCTCACCACTCTGCCACCCATGGTTGGGTTTTTTGTTTTGCATTGTCTTTTTTTTTGTCTTTTTTCCTTACCATTTTTCATTTTAAAATGAATTGCAGGGGCTAATTGTCAAGAAACCTTTGTCCACAAAGCCAATAGGAGGTACCTCGCCAGCACCCATCTTCTTTGCCAAGAGCCAGAAGGAAGCAAATACGATGCAGCTCTTAAGTGGAACATTCCTGTTGTTACACGTGAGTGGCTTTTTTCCTGTGCAGAGTCTGGCATGTTACAGCAAGTTGGAGATTTTCCACTCAGGGGTAATGCTAGTACAAGGCACACCAAAGCTGACAGGAAAGGAAATGTTGATCAAAAACTGGAAGACATTGAGGATCAGGATGAATGTCAAGAAGGACTAGTGGTAGAAGCTCTTAACGGTGAACAAATAGATCAAGAGATGGAATCTGTGAATGGAAGTTCTAAAGGTCTTATCGTAAATCATCCAAACCTGTCAACAAAGCAGCCGTTTAGACCTTCCTTTGATGTGACAGATGTGATGCAGGCATTAGAATCTCCATTGTTACCAAGCATCAAATCTAGGAAAAGCCGTAGCAGTCGCAACAGTTTTGCATTGGATGGATTTTTTGAAGAAAACATAATAAAAGCTGTACAAAGGACTGGTAATCTTGGCAGTATGCAGCCTTCCAGCACTGAAACCCATAATAATGACAAGAATGTGGAGACAAACAATGAAGAGGTATTATAAGGGTGTTACTGTGTATTTGGCAGGAACCTTACAGCTGTAGAACCAAAATGCACTTGTTCAAATTCTCCCTTGTTCTCCATCTTTTGGAGACTTGCAACACCATCAGGTTACATTCTTTGTATTCTTCAGGGGCCGTGGAGGAGCTGGTGCAGGGCAGCCTCCTGTACTGTGCACCCTTCCTTCCCACTTTTTGGGGTTATGAAGCACTTGGGGATTGGAAGAACACTTGAGAAGTGTCAAGAAGCGCTGTGCTTCATGCTTCTCCTAACACTTCTCTTGTGTTCTGCCAACCTCTACAATGCTTTTTAACTGCACACAACACAGTTCTTCAATATTATATTGGTATGCTGTAACAGTATTTTCCCTATTGTTGCTGTGTCTATTAGGAAGATTCAGAAGTGGGCATACTGCATGGTGTTACTGTAGCTGTAAGCAAGAAACTTGGCCAACAGCAAACAGAGTTGTATGGCATCGCATCAAGCCTTGGGGCTGACTATCGCTGGCTGTATGATAACTCTTGTACTCATTTAATTCATCAGGTATTGGTAGAATGTTTATATACCATCATGCTATGATAGGAAATTAATTATGTTATCAATCTATAATACTATACAAACAGTTATCATTACTTTCAAGCCTTTCATCCTGTCCAAACAAATGATTTATTTGGATAGAATTGGTACAGCCCTTTAAATAATATCCAATACAGTGTCATCCAATTTTGCTGTACTTAGATGCAGTATTAACACGACTCTTTTTTTCTTTTTTATCCAGGGTAAGGCAAATGACAGTTCTAGAGATGTCTCCTTGGCCAAGGAACAAGGAAAATACATAGCATCACCCCATTGGTTACATGCTTGTGCCGAGGCAAACAAAAGACTAGACGAGAATCTCTATCCCCACACTTATAACCCAAAGATGTCATTACATGGTGTAACAAAGGAAAGAAGGTTAACTAGAGCATCAAAGGTAAAATTCTTACAATAACAATATTGTACCTTTGACAGCAAAACGTATGTTTCTAAACTTTCTCATTTCTTAATCATGCATAGAACAGTATATCCAACTTCAAAATTCCAACCCCCCTTCTTGTTTGGGGTTAGGGTTTGTCAGTCCAATAGCATCTTGTTCTCATTTTATCCTTTCATTGTAAATAGGCAGCACTTGAAGAATCAGTCAATGAGGATACCTCCATGAATGAACCTGAAGCTGCCGCAAGAATAGATGATCCTACCAGTGTCGATGCCAAGGTTTCTTTTAGTACTGACACCAGTAGCAACCTCAGTGAAGAGTCTAGAGAAGCTGGCAAGAACAGTAAGGAAATCTCACAAAATTCCAAGCAAGACAGTGAAGTGTCAGACCCCAAAGAAGACTTTCAGAAGCAGATTGAGAACTTTATTTCTGCAAATAAGGTTAGTATGATGGTGACTGTTGCTGCTTGAGACCAAATCATGGGTGTATCCATGCTCACTGCAACTTTATTGTTTAGTTATTTACAATGTAATTTGTTCAAACTCAAAAATGTCTATTGCTTCAACATTTGGTAATTTATTTTGATCACAAAATGCTATGTTAATTGCAACTGATAATCCTTGGCCTGTATTGTAGGGTACAAGAGGCCGTAGAAGAAGCAGAAGACTGACCTCCTGTAGTGCGTCTAGCTCAACACCTCTTAATTCTGTTGGTCAGTCTTATGAAGGAGACAATGGAGGTAGACTAAGCAGTCGGCATGCCGCATCTAGGTTGAGAACTCGCAAGAACAGTCAGGTAAATAGTCATGTGTCTATTTTAATAATAGCATTAAAGAAATAATACTATAGAGAATTATTACACGTGGTCTGGAACTGGAAAACGTTATGCCCAAGCTAATGAGGTGTATTAGCAGTTGTTTTATTCAGATTTGCTGCGGGACTTTTGTAACTTAAACATTTCTATCTACAGAGAGATCTTGACAAGTTAGGAGACAATGCAAGTGGTCGTAAGCACTGTGATGAGAATGAAGCATCTCAGAGCGACACCATCACCTATGACGATCCTGCTGGGAGGCTAGAGAGAGAGAAGATCATGGAAAGGCTCAAAAGAGGCTGCAGTCCAAGCTCTGATGATTTTGTAGAAAGTCACGAAGAGAATGATGATGAAGATGACAATCAGGAAGATGATAATGTTACAAATGTAGGTGCATCAGAAATACGGTATTTTAACTCATAAACTGACGTTTAGATATCTGTACAGTTCGTTCAAGGTTGTACAAAGGTTACTTTCAATTGGCTTTCCCACTAAACCAATCAAAAAGTGGCGACTTTCAAATGGTTTGGTTCAATCAATCAATTATAGAGCTTTGACTTTGGCTTTCCTACTACCTAATCAAAAAACCCGACTTTCAAATGGCTTTCCTGCTGTTCAAATGTAAAAACAATTAATTTCAAATAGCTTTTTTCATTGAACCATTGAAAAGGACGAGACTTGCGAATGGATTTTTTATTGAACCAATCAAAAAAAGCCGACTTTCAAATGGGTTTCCTACTTAACTAATCAATAAGCCTCGACTTTCAAATGGGTATCCCCTTAGGAACCAAACGGGGGGAAACGACAAATGTCAATTGCGTTTTTCCTAAACCTTTCAAAAAGCCACTACCGTGTAAGTGGCTTTTTTTAACCATTCAAAATGTGGTGACTTTTCATTTTCTTTTAACCAAATTAGAAAGCTGACAATGCTGAAAATGATCAGAGAAGATCGTCATCATCTCTTGCGGAACAGCTAGCAATTGTTGGTGCATCAGATAACGTAGACTCAGAAAGCTCACAAAGCACCCAAACACCGGTACCTCCTCCATTGACCATCCAGTTGAAGGATGTTCAGAAACCAACGCCACAGAATCTTTTAGAGGTATATTTCAGGATTATTTTATTTACTATTTTTCGATAGGTCAGCTTGTGCCCTGCTTGCGAACAAACGAGAGGTGGTCCTCAGTTACCTAACACACTTGTGTCAAGAGAGCATAAATAAGAGAGGGAAACTTTTTGATAACGCGCGCGCACGTAATTTCCGGTTGGGCTATTTTTAGTAACCGAATGCAGTTTAAATAGAGATTTCCGATTTAGCGGATTATAGGCGGAATAGGCATATACTAACGGAATAGGTACATCGTGTAGCTGATGCGTTGTGAATTCAGTCAAACCGTTAAATAGGTGCCGTAAACTAAATCAAACTAACTTCTGAATCGTCTTTGTATTTATATAGGGTATTTTTTTTCCCGATTTCTCGTCAACGAGCATCCCTATCCTCTTTATCCTGAAGGACCTCTCAATCTCTGGGCCCCGAGCTTCACTGCATGTTAATCGTAGCTACCAAGAAATGAGTCTGACTTTCCACTTAATGACAAGAAAACTATTTTAATAATTTGTAGTCAGCTACAAGACAATAATACTGAATATTCCATTCTTCATCAGACAGATACAAAACGTAATTGCTACAATTAAGACAAATAAATATTCTAGTCTTCATCAGACAGATATCATGTTAGCATGTCATATATACGTACAAAACGTAACTGCCACAAAAGACAAATAAATATTCTAGTCTTCGTCAGAAGACACCAAACCATGAATAGTCCTCCAGCTTGCCAAAGCTTTCTTATGCTCTCGAGCAGCAGTTTGAGCTGACTCGAGAACACCAGGGATTGCATCCAGCAAGCGGTCAAGTCTATCCTCTCTCGTCACTTTTTGTCTTTTGCTAGACTTGTTCTCCGGCTTCACTGAAGTTCTTTTCCTAAGATAAAAACAACACATGAAAACCACGTTTTACAAGCCATATCTAAGAATTTGAGCACAAATTATTACAAAATATTAAATTATTATCAAATTACCTATCTTCCTCTTTCTCAAGTTCCCTTCTATTGTTGATCTTCTTGAGAATTTCTGTCGAGTCGTCATGCTGTAGGTTTTTGTCATCCACGTCAACCACATACTTCGTTTCCCTAGTATTAATAGCCTTACAAATTTCTGCAATTTCTTGTTTAGCACTTTCCTCGCTGCTAGATTGAGAAGACTCGTATTCATCATCAATTATTTTTGATGTTGATGGTGTTTCCCGCTGCGTTTTGTCTGTTGACGTGGTATCGTCATTCCTATAAGAATAATTTCATATTATTATCCTTTTAACTTACGGAAAGCACTTTGCACCTGTTTAATAATTGATTGTACCTTGTAAGTAGAGCGTTGTTGAGCAGTTTAGAAGCTCGTTTTCTTAGGCGCTCTTGTAAAGCCTTGCAAGCGGACTTATCCTCGACCAAATACTGGTCTCCTGCTTCCCCCATCACTTCTGCGTGTCGTCTCATGTAGCTCAACACGCTTTTCCACTCTCTCCCACATGTATTTACAGCCTGAAGAATGAGAATATCCTCCAGTTCTGTATAATTTCTTCTTGCTTTTCTTTGTTTTTTCACGTTTTCCATCGTGTTCAATGTTCTTGTACGAATGATGAAAAGAGTGCCTTGCTAGCAAACGTGCCCACGTGCGCTAAGTGTGAATGTTATCAACCTTCTTGTGTTTCCTAATTGTGTTTGTGTTTTGTTTCCTAATTATGTTAATAATAATGCATACATTCTAAGTGCACGCACGCTTTGACAAGTTGTAGCAAATTATTTGCATATCTTCGCCTTTGTAAAAGTTTATAGGTATTTATTAAGTTCAAAACAAGTAATGGATGTTCCTCCTTTCCCAACCTTTGTTGTGATGACGCTGTTGTCTGTGGTTACAGTTGTAAAACTTGTGCTCCAAAGATCACCACGCCTAGTTCCTCTATTTCCTACCCATGTTATAGGGAATCTGCTCATAGCACTTCTTATGCTGGTCTCTATAGTACCAACAGGGAGATTTAACCTCTTAGCCCGACTTCTTGGTAATCAGCTTCTTCACCGCCAAAACAATGGCATCGATATTTATCGTTTAGTACGGAGCTACCCACGCGTTTTTTGGTACATGACCGGGGAAACACCTGAATCCTTTGATGCTATTATACGAAGAATAGCCGTAGACGTTACTCTTCCAAGACATACACCTCGAGTACCAGCAACTAATAGACGAAGAGCTTGCAAACTTGACGTCACAAACAGAGTCCTCATGGTTGTTATGTGGCTAAGGCAATACCCGAAACTGTACGTCCTCGCATTCATCTTTAGAATAAGCAAAAGTACCGTTGCTGAAGAAATCTATCATATCGTTCCAATTCTGTTTGTCCGCTATCAAAATTTTATCACATGGCACTCTCTAAGGGTTTGGAGTAACTTTCTGGACACTCTGCCACATTTTTCAAACGCTGTAGGTATGATAGACGCCACGACACACAGAATTCAAAGACCATCTGGCCCAAGACAAGCAGAGTTTTATAGAGGCGACAAGAAATACCACTTTATAAGTACGCAAATAGTAATCGATGCAGACGGATTGATAGTACTACTTGTAGCTGGGTAAGTTTGTAGACTTGTCTAGGTTTAAGATAGTAATGAATGAATGGATGGATGGATGGATGGATGGATGGATGGATGGATGGATGGATGGATGGATGGATGGATGGATGGATGGATGGATGGATGGATGGATGGATGGATGGATGGATGGATGGATGGATGGATGGGTGGGTGGATGGATGGGTGGATGGGTGGGTGGGTGGATGGATGGATGGATGGATGGATGGATGGATGAGTGAATGAATGAATGATTATGATGGTCATAACGATATGATTTACCCTGACACATTTGTTTACTACTGAAAGATAAATGCATACATTTTTCAGTTTTCCGGGGCGTATGAACGATGCAGAAACATTCAGACGACTTCCTGCTATAGGACACAGGAGAATAAGAAATCTTCCACAACGAGCAAGGCTGCTTGCTGATGGGGGATATGCTAACCGCCCTCCTCTCATTACACCAAGACGTATTGCCCACAACAGAAGACAGCGAGATGCTAACAGGGCCCTGAGATCACTTCGTATCCGAGTGGAGCACACTATTGGTTCTCTTAAAGTATATTCGGCTTCCTCAGACATCTTTCGTCACATGAGACCGTTCCAACCCATCGTAGTAGCAACCTGTGGATTTCTTGCAAATCGAAGGAGACTAATTCTTAGAGGACTGTAGGAAAGAGAATATCAACTCGTTTCTTTACAGACTGATTTCCCCCTAACGATACAATTTGTGGAATATTCGAGAAACTTTGATAACGTTTCGTCAACCTCTTTCTTTCCAAAGACTTTGCTTACAAGTGTAACTTGGATTTTTCATTGTAGATTTGAGAACACTGAAGTATGAAGGCCGATTTACACGGTACAACGTTTGCTTACGAGTGTCGCATGCAATCTGCAAACGTTGTACCGTGTAAATCGGCCTTAACAATTTTAGTTGATATAATACATGTTCGTCAGCAAAAATAATTTGTTTATTTGTTTGTTGAGTATAGACTGATTGTGTACTCATATCAACAAACCATATTTTAGTTCAAAAAGGTCATATAAAACAGTACCAGTTCAGAATATTAAGTAAAAAAATAGTGCTCGTTAAGCAATAGAAAACAAAACATTTACTGAGTTAACCTATATTCTGAGTAGCATGAGTATCAGGCTCTCCGGGAGAGGGGAAAGAGAGAGCCGGCTTCCTTCCCTTCTCTCCCCCTCCCCCTCGGAAGACCTGATACTCAGGCTATATTCCGGGTGGATTAATGAGCGTGGAATATACTGTCGCTAATCCGCTAAATCGGAAATCTCTAATACCGCCTTACTCTACTCCTGTGCGTCATTGACTTGCGCGCGCATGCTCTTTCCGCTTATTGTATCGATAAAAGGAAAAAGGAAAGAGCGCTCGCGCAGAAGGTGATGACGCACGGGAGGAGGGTAAGGCGAAATTTAAACTGCATCCGGTTACTAAAAATAGCCCAACCGGAAATTTACATGGCATTTATACATTTATGCTCTCTTGCTTGTATTCATTTCTTGTCCTACGTATTTTTCTTTCACATGCAGTGGTGAATCCAAGATTTTCAAAGCTTCTGAGGGAAGGGGGAGGAGGGGTTCCAAGATGGCTGTCACGCAGAAAAAATTGGCAGGATGGGCTTCACAAAGGGGGGTTTAATTTCATTCTACTGAGCATAAAGATATGATTGGCTTCACACGATCTCAAAAAGGAGGTTCCATGGATTCCTTCGGAACTGCTACTGACATGGCTTTCCTTCTTATCTTTTTAAAAACTCTGCTATTGTTATCAGGAAATCGAGAAAAGCCAAGATAAACCAAGGAAGGTCCTAAAGTTCCAACTGTCTGCCATGACCCCGCAAGAAAAAATCGATTTCGCAGCCCTGATAGAGGAGCTAGGTGGACAAGTGTTTGATACCCAATATTTCAAAACTGACTGTTCTCATGTCGTTGTTGGAAAACCCAACAGGTATGAATATTTGAATGTAAGGTAGATGCCCTATCTTCGAAGTAGTCCATTGCGTTGTGCTGATTGCAAGCGAACTATATCTGGCTGCAAATAATGTACATGCTCCTCAAGATTGCGCAGTAGTATTAAAACCAGGAAACACTTAATTTATTATTGAATTATTGGGAATGCGCATGCCTAATGACATGGTCAACACCGCTGGCCTTAACACTTTAGCTTGTTCAGGTCGTCTTTACTTATATTTTTTTTTCAATGGGATTATTCAGGAATGAAAAATACTTAGCAGCAATGGCAGCTGGGAAGTGGGTTCTGCACAAGTCATTCCTGGAAGATAGCAGGCAAGTTGGCCATTTTGTTGACGAGGAACCTCATGAATGGGGAACTGATGTGCCAGGAGAACAGCCCAACAAGTTGGCAAAGGCAGCCAAAAGGTGGCGAGTTAAACTACAAACAGAAAGAATGGTAAAGAAACAATTATCGTTCTAAATTAAAATGGCACAATCTCATACCCAGAGTCCACGTCCCTCACTGACCGAGATGGGCTCTGGGTCCGAGATTGAAAATTACAGTCATGGAAACTACAAGCGTGCGCGCGCACAAATGCTGCATTTTCAAATGTCAATCCCCTTGATGCGAAAAGGGGTCTTTGCTATTTTTTTCATTCTTGGATATTTATCGTTTTGATCCAGACATCCGACAAGCAACACATTGGCGCCTTCAGTGGTTGGCGCGTGCTGTTATGTGTCGACAAGCTACGACAGCCAGGCTTCAAGAGGCTTCTGGAAGCAGGAGGGGCTCAAGTGGTGGGCAGTCGACCTCCTTTTAATAATATTAGCAACGTTACCCATGCGTTTATTGGTAAGAATTAACCTTCATCTAATCTTTGTTTCCGGGTGCGATATGCATGCACTGTTAATGCGCGGTGTTTTAGACGTGTCTTGAGCAGTTTCTTGTTTCTCTCCTCTGCTTCAAGAGTTGTCTCTCTACTTACATTCATATACATACATACTACGTTCTTTATTTGGCCACGCAGATTCATATATGGGCAGCCAAAGAAGCTGATGTGGATCTTCAGCCTCGAGGGCCTGCATTATCTTGCAGGTCCAGTCTAACAAGTTTTCCTTTCTCCGGAAAAACACAATATATCTTTCCAAACTCTTACCGATAGTCAAATTTATAATAGCTTATAATGTGGTGTGAAATGGGAAAACATTCCTCCCTTTCCTTCTAAAAGAGTTTCCCTCGTTGGCGATTTTTTTGGCAGAGAATTTATTCCCTCCCAAGAATAGCCAACGAGGGAGACTGTTTGAAGTGAAATTCCACCCAAGCTTACTCGATATTTTTCAATTTAGATTCAAACAAGATGAAACCCGATACTGTAGACATCGAAGCACTTTACAAGGAAAGGATATGGCTAGTAAAACCTGACTTTATTGCCGAGTTTTTAATGCAAGATCCAGAACCACACCCAGGACGATTCCTCATCCCAGAAGCTATGGCACTAAGTGATAGGTTGGACACTTCAGAACAGAGGAAAAGAAAAGGAGATGAAATCTCGATGGATGAAAAGAGAGCACGATTAGAATGAACGACGTTAGAATTTTTGTTATTGGTGAAACTGTACTGCGCATGCTTGGATAACTAGTCACCTGGTACTGATGCGTATTGAAAGATAAAAACAAACAAACAAAAAAGAAAACAATGATCAGAAAGTATTGCGAAAATAAGCACTAGCTTTGACCCCTTTGATGTATCGTCAAAGTAGTTCAATTTGGAGGATAAAACAAGATAATTTCAATGTCATGAGAATTGGACACCTATGGTTATGTCCTCCAAATTGAGTTGTATTCTGATGTGCTGCACGGGGCCTATACGCGGCTTCGTTTCCTCCCGCCAATTTTCCCATACATGCGCAGTACTTGTTTTATCAGTCTCAGGCGTTTCGTACTTAAGTACTGAAGTTCGTTACCTTCAGAGTGATATACACCTACTTGCAAGAACGTTGTCATACGAAAATAGAACAGTGATTTAGTGGGATAGGAATTATATTAAAAAACAAAAGAAGATCACTTAAGCTGAACTTTTTCTTTTATCTTTTAATGTATTCCTTTCTCACTAAATTACTAATGTTCTAATATCGTATGACAACGTTCTCGAAAGTAGGTGTACATACATGCTCCCCGTAACTGAATAAGTTACGTTTTTAAACTGCTTGTATCCATATGGGTGGGAGATGTTCATAGTATTGACATCGCGAATCTTATTTCTTTACTTGCGTCGATACCTATCCATCTGGAACGACGCTTTCCTGTCTCTATACCTAGCCATATACATCCCCTTCCGTCCCCCAATGCAACACCTCTTGGCTTTCCCAAGAAGTGTTCAGTGTAACGATGTTTTGTACTTATAGACCCTTTCAGCTTGTTTTCCCATTTCAGGCCAGGGCTCATTCACAAGAGTATCATTTCTTTGTTTAACGGTTACGCACGAGAAGCCACATGAATAAGGATACGACGAGGAATCTTGTTTTCAAGGGGAAATTTCATACTACGTGTCACTTGAAGGAATGACGCGTGGTCTGAAATGAAAATACATTACGCCCTTTCTGAAAGTGTCTATTACCCAACAGCTGCTAACGAAAACAGTTCTAAACAAACTAACATCAAAAATGTTTTTTACTTTATTTTTACCAAAGTGGGTTTTGTTCTATTTTTGTACATACAAATTATATTATAGAGTGGTCTTACTTGGCCCGTGAAAGAATAGTGAACATATTGCATAGTAGTTAATACACACGAATTCCATTGTTTTCTTTCGCATTACTTTGCCTTTTTGTCACTGATTTAACAACTTTGTTTCACGGGCGAAATAGCGTCACTCTAACGTGGAAAAATAAACGTACTGTATACGAAATCATAGCGATCCCCCTCCTCTTATGTGATCCCCCAGGGGTTGCGACAGATCAGAGTAAGAACGTACTTTCTTTTCCAAGAGGGAAGAAAAACTTTTCAGATATTTCGATCAATAAAAGTTCATTTTAAATTGGCCAAAGAGACAGATAAATGCCTTTGGTTCGAATATTTTGTTGAGTGTACTATAAATGAAAAATCGCAAGACATTCGTAAAATGCATCGCGCAATTAGAAGGACTTTCAAAACATCACTCGTACCTATTTGTAATAAGGAGTTGTACTCGAGGTCGTGCGATTTCCTTTAGGACGACAAATATACGTACTTAGGTCCATAGGGGACATTGCTGCAAATAAAATGCAGTGAAGTTAAAGCTTTTGTCAGTAAACTGTTTCTAGGACGATTTATGCTACAGCTAATCGCTTGCACTTGAACACTCACGGGATCGGTTGAAAAAGAAAGGCCATTTCCTATATATAGCTAGCTGTTATAAACCATACACAGGAACCTTGTTTGGGCTACCTGTGGTGTATTGGACCAGGAACATCGGCCTGCACCAGTCTCCCTGATTTTGAACATGGCGGCCGCTATGCAAAAGTTTCCTTGGCTGGAAACGTTAAAAAATGCTCGAAAAACAAACCTTGTGCAAGATGGTAAGCTTTAATTCTCTTTGCTCTTATCTCATTTCTACCGTCAGAATTAGAAAACACTAAATTATGCGCATATGCTAGCATTTTAGGTTCTTAAAATGTCCTTTGACACTCTTGTCTTCTTTTATTATAAACTTCGCAACTCCAACAAGAGTTTTCATTTATTTACTTATTGTTATTGCCATTGAATAATTTAACTACGAAGCTAATTCAATTTAATACAGAACAAAGTTTTGGTCTTTCATTAAAGTGTATTAGAAAATTTCAAAAGCAAACGACATTATAGCTGGTTTTGTTCTATTTTCTGAGCTAAATCGCTTTAATCTTTTTCTTAGCCTAAAAACTCTTGAAAATATTCACGCTTTGTAAAGAAAAATTCCTATAAATAAGAATGTATATCAGAAAAATGTTACACAATTCAAAGACATTTCCTAAAGATGTGTTATGATTAAATTTTAATCTTAATTCCTTATTTTAATTTAATTAATTAATTAATTTTTTTTTTTTTGAAACAGGGAAAAGAAAGGTACACTACACTTTTCCAGACCACACAGAAATGGTAGAAGAATATGCCCTATCATCTGGGGATCTCATTGGTGAGTAAAGCTGTGAAGGAAACAAAATTTCCTAGCTACAAATGTAGTTTATAAAGGACAAGTTATCGGTTGCCATGGTAGCCAAGGTAAAAGTTTTGTTTTTTATGCTGAGCATATTTTTTGTCTATTTAAGAATTTTTCTAAATTATTCATTCGCATTAGCATTATAGTACTAAAGGAGAACTATCGAGAATATCTCCTAAGATCAAATTGGAATTTAGGAATAATATATCTTAGCATGGGATTGAGTAAAATCAGCAATTAATTTGACATGTCTAAAACATTTTCTATGATTACCCAAGTTGCTAAGTTATGGATCTAGTTTTAAAACTTGTAAAGCACAAGTGGAATTAATTAATTAATTTTTATTAGTTTCACAAGGTATCCTCTATCATCAGCCAATCTTGTCTAATAAAACTTTTAAGCTTTGATGTTCAATTTATTTTTGTGAAACATTTTAAAATGAAGAAATAGAAAACACGCGCGCGTTCTGTGTGCTGTCATAAAGCACGCGGGGGTTGGCAGAACACGATAGAAGTGTTAGGAGAAGCACAATGCGTAGCAGAGTGCTTCTGAACACTTCTTGAGTGTTCTGCCAATCCCCAAGTGCTTTATGACTGCACACAGCACAGCAAGCAAGTTTTTGATTTCTTTCATAAAATACAAATTACAATAATAGGTAGGAATGACGCAACGAAAAGTGCGCACGCTTGCAATGTGCTCTCATAAAGCACACGCTCCAAACCAATCAGAACACGACATTCATAACAGTTATTTTATAAAAAGTTTTAGCCATTTTATTATAAAGATAATAATTTGAAGAAGGATGAATTTGTATTTTTATGGATGTCATAATTTTTTTTATTTTACAGTAAGAAAATTTAAAAAGAGAAGTACACTAGGAAAGGAAGGAAAATGGGAGTATGAAGTTGGTGAAGATCTGCGACCAATGAATGCTGACTCCGAACATATTATGGAAAGTGTAACAAATGTAAGAGGATTAAATTATTTCATAACCCTTAATGTTTAGACCAAATTGACTGTATAAAAGAATGTAAATTTAATAAGTCAGATGCATACATTTTCTATTAGATTTTAAGACACACTGCTAATGTGGCCACTTTGGCCTGTCCCTTTAGTAGCCGTATTAACCAGGTTGTCCATATTACTTATATGAATCAATCTTTTGATACGTTGCAGCCAATAGCAACACGAAAAGATACAACCAAAGCCTTTCAGTGGAGAATAAGAAACCTGCCCTATCCTTTAGATGTGTATAACATCACCATTAATGAGGAGAAGACGGCAGTTGTCGTGAGAACTACAAATAAAAAGTGAGTGTAAGACTGAATTTTTTTTCGGTGTCATCCCTGTGATAAGAAGTAAAGCAAAATACCTTTCTCCAACTCACTTGAGTGACCACAAAATGATGCTTCCAAGTGGAGTTTCAACTTGATAAAATATAATAAAGTATGAACACATGAAGTCCCAATTCCTCTTAGAACCTTGTGAGCCATTTGTTCATGGTCATGCAAGTAAATTCATGAAGGGTCTATTGCAATTTGAATTATTTTTCTAGGTATTATAAGAAGTTCAGCATTCCAGATATGGAGCGTGCCAAACTACCACTTGAACAAAAGTCCTTGAGCTTTGCTCATGCAAATAATACCCTTATCATAACTGTAAGTATTTCTTGGGGATAAACTTAAAGGCCTTGTTGCATGAGGCAATTTTGCTTCCAACTTTTAATGCTGTTGTGCAGCAAGTTGCAGAAGAGAATGCACATATGACACCCTCTCTCTGGATCTTGCAATGCTATGTTGCAAGTTGCAGAAGCAGTTGAATGAGCTTTTAAGTTTCACAATGTTGTGAAACTACTAAGCTGCAATCACAGTTACAAATGACCAATTAGAGCTCAGCTCTTCCATATCCCTACTGAGATATCCAATTTATTTGCAGACCAAGAAAGCCTTGCATTGCAAGTTGCAAAGAGAGTTGCGTGCATCTGACGTCTCACCTGCAACTAAATGCAATGCTCTGCTTTCATCCGCATTGCATTGCAAGTTACAAGAAAAATATTGCCTCATGTAACAGGGCCTTTAAAATTCTGCTGGCAAAGGTCTCGATAAAAAACTGTTTATATTCCTCATTCATAATTTTCATGAATTTCACTTCATTGTGTGTTGTTTTTTTTTTTTTTTTTTTTTTTTTGGAATAAATTTCAGTATCAAAAGCCACCATTAATACTGGAACAAGAAAAACTTATACGACAAGAACTGGCAAAAAACAAAACTGGTGATGGTGATCTTGAATGTAAACCAAGTTAGAACAAGACACAAGTAACCTCTGTTTTGTAGATTATTTATGCTAATTTTTCTTAAGATTAGGAGTAACAGTTTTATTTACAATTTACAAAGTATGGTATCACTGTATTCTCTGGGTTCCCTGTGGTGAGTGATAACACAGGTAACCCAAGAACGAAACCCAAGAGAAATAATTTATTTGTTTTCACTTCATTGGTTAATCATCAGAGCTAATCATGAATGAGTTATCGCTTGTTTGTGATTAAAAAGGAACAGTTAACATGAAAAATGCAACCATGCTGGAGGACAACCTAAAGAAATAAAAGATCCTGTACATCATTCAGCGTAACCAGCACCATATATACATCCTCGGTTATCTGTATGTTTTATCCTTCTCAATCTCAAAACTATTTCGTTACATAGAGAACTTGATAGTAACCACGGAAACGGCAGCCATATTGGATGACAGCCTAATCATTTATTACAGACATCAGCTTGTTTTCTTCCACTTATGATTTCAAAATTGGTTTGTTTCTAAAACACTAGACTTGAGAGTTAACATGGAAAGGCCAGTCGTATTGGATGACAGCCTAAGAATATACAGTCATTTATTGCAACCTTCCTCAGTTACCTGTTTGATTTCTTCCTTTGTATCAGACACTAGGCTTGTCAGTTACAATGGAAAGGGCAGTGGCATATTGTATGACAGCCTAAAAATATCATTTATTACAACCTATTACTTACTTCCTCAGATACCTGTTTGCTTCCTTCCTCTTTTAATTTCGTTTGTTTCCCAGACAACTTGACGGTGTCATAGAAATGCTATAAAAGTTTGAAGTGTTTGTATTGTCAATGTAAACATCGTCTGGTTCTTTGAACGTATGTTTCTTTACCTGTTTCATTATCATAATGCATATTTGAGTATGGAGTCCTTAGTAATTATTAGTAGTCAAACGTATTTCAAGGCCTGTTTTGTCTTACGCTTTTTCTTTTTTAACGAGCTTGGAAATTGTAAGAGTGTTTTCAAAACCTTCTTTTTAACTGGAGCCAAAGCGATTGGCGAGTCTTTAAATATTGTTCAAATTTCTACTTACAAGGGATTGTCAGAAGATTGCGTGGTCTTATATTCTCGTAGCCATATGGACGCCAAGACATTAGAAGTGTGTTTTTCTTAAGTGATTCTAGAGTTGCGTGTGGGCGAATACTCCTTTGATTATATTAAAGATGTGTAAAATGTATCCACAATACAAATACAGGATGAATACCATTTTTAGTTTATTTAACTTAACAACATTTACAGCCTATCTCAATCACACGCGCCGCTCTCAGATTGTTTCTGTCGCGAAGAAGAAGCTTTTGGTGGACGTCAATCAAGGCGTTTCCATGACATTCCATAGGCACGTGCCCTCATAGCTTTGTGCGGTTTTCCGACAACAGGACAATGTTATGTAAACGCCTTGTGATTGACGTTCACCAAAACCTTCTCCCGACAGAAACAATCGCTAGGGGGCGCGTGTGATTAAGAATGGCTGTAAAGCTATAGATAAGTTTTTCAAAGCTCATGGTATGAGTGTGCATTCTATTGGTGATTAGTGAATTTATTCAGTCAAGCAGTCAGTCAGCAGTCAATCAGTCAGTCATCATCTCTCTCTCACTTTAGTTTTTCCGCGATAACAATTAGATTTTTAGATAAAACGTATCAAAATGTATCAGCGTTTATTCCTTTTTACCAAATTTCTGCGTTCCTATTGGTCAGCGCTTTGGGGCGTTTCCACTCCTGCGACTCTCCCTCTTTGACGCTTTTCACTTCTTGGTGCACTGAACAGCACGCAGGCTCAAGAAACGATCGTTTTCCTTATTAGGTAAAAGTCGTTCCCCTCCCAACAGTAACCGCTGTCATTCGTCGATTATCTAAATACGGGCTCAGTCTTGCACTATTAATTTCTGCCTCTTCCTTTGACCCGATAGAAGACACAACGACTCTACGGTCCTCAAGCGGGGAATTTATTGGCGAGGGTCTTAGAACGTTAGCAGGTGGGGAATTTGTTCTGCTTCTTAAATTCATTGTCGTAGCGTTGATACGAAATACTTCTGTCTTGTTCTGGTCGGGGTAAAACAAGATTATCCGTACTTTAGGGAAGTATATTATACAGAGAACTCCGTATGCGGGCCCCAACACGGCTAGACAATTCACGAACGTTCTGTTACTTCCGGTAGAGCTGTAAAACGCGGGTAAAAGGCCTGATAGAAAAACACAAAACGAGAACATTGCGAATCCGATGAACTTTGCTTCGTTGAAGTTCTCCGGTAGCGTTCTCGCTCTGTACGCGAAATACGTACAAACTAGAGCAAGACCTAGGATATAGATCAAAACGATGACTAAGAGAGTATCGTCACTTGTGCTGCAACTGATGATTCTGCTGTTTTCGCTGTAGTTCAAGACTATTACCGAAGGTGGTCGAAACAGATACCAAAACGAACAGGTTACCACTGGGATGAATGTCAGCGCTACAGAAGTCATGATCTGCATTTTATTGGTCAGTAGGTGACTGCGTGAAGATATCCTGTTCTTGGCGCGGAATATGCGCAGTAGTCGATCAGTCTTTAGAAGGGTGATTGACGTGCTAATAGTGAATAGGATTGCGAAGTATAGGGGTCGAACTCCACACACTATTCTATTTGGTTTGCCGATCAGTACTAAAGGATATGTAAATATTAAGAACATCACTGCGAGGTGAATCAGGGAAAGCTCTCTATTCGACGCTTTCACAAGAGCAGTTTCTCTGTGCTTCACAAAAATGGCTAATATTGTTAACGTAAGGAGACCTCCAAATATTGAGACCATCGATACGCAAAGCGCTTGGCCGCTTGACCAATCCATGTACACTTCCGTCATCTTAACACAGCGCGTACGATTAACATTAGACTCGTATCCCTCGGGACATCTGGTACAGGGGCCTTGCCCGCGGGATTCCTTCGCGTACCCACCAGGACATTCAACACATGTCCAGCAACATGTAACGCTCCCATTCACAGAGTATTTCCCTGGAGAACACAGATCATTACATTGAGATGTAGGGATTTCTTTCTCCCATCCATTCCATAGATATTGCGTTTCTCCTTTGAATTCAAGACTTCCGTTCACTCCATCCCAAAAACCAATCTCCTTGAATACCATACTTGATGGATTCGCCTCTTCTGGCTGTAGAATCTTAATCGCATAGGACCCGAACTTCAGATCACCATTTTTATCAAACGAGACCTCGGTACCTGATCGACCCATGAAAGAAACATTCTTCATATATTCCAGAAGATCAATAGTTCTTATCGTAGGAGAAGTGCTAGGACATTTGCCTTCAGACAGTAGCATTCCTTCCCCTTCTTTGCATTTCAACATAGATTCAATAGCATGTACAACCGCATTCACAGCATCCATGACGTTGGTGTATTTGTTTCTAGGTAATACAGAAGCAGTTGGTTTGCCTTTGTCTTTGTCTTTAGGACAAACAATAGTCGCATTATCACCTGTGTTTGACTTATACACATAGTACTCTTTGCTACTGACAAACTGCAAGTTATTTTTGGCATTAAATAAACTTGTATTCCCACCTTCGGCATTAATTATTTCGCAATTGAATTCGTTATTCCAAAATTCGGCAAACCACGGATTTCGCCTAGAGTTTCCTGGATCTAATTTCGCTAGATGCGCCTCAAAACCAGAGTGCTTAGTCAATCTTGGAACCATTCCTATCATTCCACCAACGGTCTTTGGGTTTAACTTGTATAATAAATACGAATCGCCCCAAGTTTCGGTGCCGATCCAAGTTTTCCCGCTCAAGCCGAGTTTTGTGGCTTGTTCTAAGAAGCCGATAGCAATGGGACGCTGACACCAAAGTACGATCACTTTTGCGCGTGTATGAGCCTTGAGCGAAGTGATAATTCGAGTTAATTCTTGTTTCTTTAGATTAGGATGAAAGACCGATTCAACCGCCATGCAAATACTGCGCTTTTTTAGCTCTACTTTCAAAGCATCCATTCCCGCTCTCCCGTACTCGCTATCAGACGCAACAACAGATACATAAGTCCAACCAAACTTAAGCAACAGGTCGGCGATGGCCTTTGCTTGGTACGTATCCGAAGGAATCGTCCTCAAAAAAGACCTATAAATATCCTTGTTGCTTAAGAAGACACTTGTAGATGAGTAGCTTATCTGTGGAATGTTAGCAATCCCAAAAATATGAGCGAGTTGCGTCGAAATCGGACTCGCAGCTCCGCCTATGACCGCCACATGCGATGATCGTGATACGCATTTACACTGACTAGAAGACGAATTCTCCTGAGATTCATTACGATCTGCTTCCAATATAAAATCAAGTGCTGCCCCAAGAGCATTGCTCACGTCGTTGCAAGAGTCCCTGATATCAAAACCAAGTTCATGTTTGGGTATCAAAGTGGTATCATTGTTGATCTCGTCTATCGCGTACAACATCGCTTCAGTCCACGTCAACGCGTAATTGTTCAAAACCAAAGTCCTTTGGTTTTCTTCCGTCTTGTAAACATGGACGGGGAATAATCCCCCTAGAGTGAGATCTGCTCTTTGCTTTTGAAGCTTGGGTGGATTGTTACATGTGTACGGGTGGTTTTGTTGAGAACCGACTAGCACGGCCAAGGTCGTCAACAAAATTAAGAATGTAACAATAAAATCCATCCTTCGTAATTGGCCTTGCCTTTGCGATAATCTTTCAGTCGTAGTAAGCCGCATAAGAACTTCATGTCCCGCAAGCCACCAAGCGATTCCCGCAACGGCAAGCCATTCTATCCGATCCGAACCTGAACATTTATGCCAATCACCAAAAATGAAAAACGAGATTCATACAATAAATAAACATTGACGGCTTTTTTGGGCCAAACAATGACAGCTGATAATTTGAATTTCTGCGCACTTCAAGACGCATTGACAGGACTCAATCAATACTGAGGACAGAATAGAAACCTCATCCCTAGTTTATAACTGGAAGTTACTATCGGTTCCCGCCAAGCAAGGCTCACTAGAGTTCGTTCGTTATCAGAAAACGCCACAGTAAACTTTGGTTTAACTTTACCATGAATTTTCCTGTTGCCAAGAGAAATAGTATGACTCGTACATATGTACATATACATATGTACATATGTACGAGTGGCGTTGACCACACGTCTAAATTTCGCATTGGAATTGCAAATAGAAATAGAAATCACGGGGAAAATAGAACGTTCAAAGGAATTGTTTTTATTTTAGAATAAGATGGCGAGGAAGCTATCACACAAGCCCTGCGCTCCCGAGGCCATTATTTGAAGCGAGGCAATAAAATTTCAGAAGCCTCTAAAGCCTGTTTCCTTACATTTATTCGCAGAATTGTAATTTCTAAAAATACATTTAGCTTTACTTGTTCAGACGAATCGATATTGCGTGGCTATCGTCTGAATATTCTTGACAGATAAAAAAACGAAATGTTTGGAAAAATCTCAAGCTTTCTGCCCCCGCGATGAATAATAGATAGCATAATAAATGTCGCTAAAAAGACAGTTTTTTGATCGTTTGTTGGCGAGAAGTAGATGAACAATGAAGCGTTCATGTTTGATACGGAAGTTCGGAAACCGAGCGGCTAGGAAAGTTTAATTTTGATAGCATTAGATAATTCGCTTCGCTTTCAGTGCGAATATATTAAATGCTTGACGGATATCTACCTATAATTTTCATTTAACAAAACTCAAAAGACTGCATGATTTTTAATAATATAAAAATGCAATCTTAAATAGACAGATATAGCCGTTTATTAAAGACTAGAACCAAAAAGTAGAAGACAAAAATAAAATCAAAGATAAAGCAGAAAAATAACTTTAAGGGCTACTCATTTGAGACTGAAAATAAATTAAATTATTCCTGGCTTTGAAAGAATTGTATTATGTAACTATCAAAAATTATATGATCGTACATTATCTTTTCAAAAAGAAAGCGTATTATCAAAAAACAATCTTTATTGATTCCTACTTGTATATCCTTTCAAAAAATTAACATTAGATACACGCCGTCTTATCATTATAGCCAGGCGGTAAAGAAACACACACAAATAATTTTTTGATTATTCAAACTAGCGGCTTACAGTTAAAAAAATATTTAAAATGATTGTAAATTGTCGGAAACGGATACTGAAATCGCTTTGCCGCTTAGATCTATAGGATTAAATAGATAACGGGAAAGAATCGCCAAATTTGTGGCATGAAATTTAATTAGTTTTTGCATTATTTAACGCTTGGCTTTCGCTCTAAATCCGGAGTACAGTTACATTGTGGAGAAGTAGCCGTTATATTAGAATCGTCAGATTTGTGAGATGTAAACATAGTTAGTTTTCGCATTATTCAAAGCTTGACTTGGATCGCTCTAAATCCGGAGTACAGTTACATTGTGGAGAAGAAGCCGTTATATGAGAATCGTCAGATTTGTGAGATGTAAACATAGTTAGTTTGCGCATTATTATTCAAAGCTTGACGAACAATTGTACGAGCTGATCAATGAGAATCGGTCCCACGCATCACATTGGTCATTTCATCTAAGTTACTCATATCAATGCGTTGAGATTCATCATTTATCTATTCAGGAGGTTTAGGAGGAAGGACGGAAGAAACAAGTAGGAATGACTACGTAAAAATGAAAATAATTAAAGAGAAAGAATGGAGGAAAATGTATAAAGTAAGCGGGAGGGTGCTGAAAATATGAAGAAGAAAAAAATGCATTTGACTACCAAAGATCAAAACAATGGAAAACAAAACAGGTTTTGAAATCGAATGAATTCAGTGAATAAAAGGTGACTTTAAAAAATGAAATGCAAGAACTAAATTGAAGTGAAATAACAAATGAATAATGAATAGAAAAGAAAATGAAAGTTGCAAAGTAAAACTACTGAAAAGACTTCAAGGAAATAAAAAATGAGATGGCACGAAACAAGTGAAGTGAAATAACGAGTGAATAGAAAATAAAAATAGTGAAAGTCGACAAGTAAAACTAAAATACTTCAAAGAAATAAAAAATGAGATGGCACGAAATCAAGTGAAGTGAAATAATGAAAAAGAAACTGAATCGCATAAAAAAAAGGCGGAAAATATCACCGTCTCAAATCTTGTTTTCTCCTCTCTTTCAGTAACCGTTATTTTCTGTACATAAATTGATTAATACTGCAATAGTCAGAAATATTTTGCCTATTCAGTACGTGTACCATGTGTTATAAATTAATTTACAAATGCTTTTTCACCAACAACATATAAAAACAGTCTATAAAGACCTGGTGGAGTTTGTCTGAGAAGTATTTCTTGTACAGAAACGCCAAATATAATTAAAAAAAGCCGAACGAACGAATCGATTCTCACCATTTCAGTGCCTTTAATTATAAATAAAGCTCGCTATGTTTTCACAGATATGCCATTATTAGAATCGAAAATCTGTGGATGACGAGATAGACAGGCTAATAGATCTTATGCAAAATTTATGACTGGGATAGCGTAGTTATCTTGATGGAAAGAAATTCTTCATACAACTTGTACCATGAATCCGTTTTGAATTTGTTTTCGAATTTTGAATGTTTTCACTCTCTTGAAAATCGCAGAATAAAGGAAGGAAGCAAAGCTATTAAAAAATGGTTCTGCATGCTATTGCTTAGGGGTATAGTTATGTTTGGTCTCTCCCTTTATTCAAGAGCTTTTTCCAGGTTCTCCGGCTTTCTCCTCTCCGCGAAAAACCTAACACGCTAAACTCCAACTTGACTTTGAAGGTTTTTTTCAAGCAAAAATTTATATTAATGATAAAACATCTGTTGTATCATACTTTTTTCCATTCTTTATACCCAATAGGCTATACTGAAACATTATTTTTACCTGTATGGACCGCCCCTCTACTTCAGTTTATAGATGGCCACTTACTTGCTCTTAAAAGCTGCGCGCCCCGGGCAATTTAGAAAAAAAAGAGTGTCATATAGTTTACGTCTCCTCTTAGCCACGTTGAAAGCATAACATTATGCTCTCATAAATCTCTCATCTCGGTGATCAATCGCTTAAAGATTGGAAATTGGAAATGTTGAATGGACTACTCCGACGATACGGCGGCCATCTTGCCAGGGGGCAAAACGAAACAAAGATGACAGAAACATTTTGAATCATTTGTTCGCTTATTTGCTTAATTGCTTATTTTGTAAACTTCGAATTCATTAATTTATGTAAGACACGAGAGGCAGAGCTCGCTGGTTTTCACTTCGACGCACTGAAGTACGCAAGCACAAGTATAAATTTTTTATCCCTTGCGCTTGTGCTTTCGTCGTTGGAAAAATAAACTTATTTAAACTGTCAATTAACATTGAGAATTTAAAACTCTGAGGTGAATTTGTTTGGTACGAGAAAAGCTATTGTAAATGCAGGGGTTAGAGGATAAGGGCGCTCTGATCTGAAACAAACTGAAAAGATAAAAATAGCAGAGAAAAAAAGAGGGGGGGGGGGGGAGGGAGGGAGAATAACGAAAGGAAAGTTCACAGGAAAGGGATGAAAGTAATATAGTAGAAATTATATTAGGGGGGGGAAATTTTTTTTTCGAAAAAGATTATAAGTAAGACCAAGAGAAGTGAATAAAGAGCTAAATAATTTTCACACAAAAACCAATGATTAGCTATAGGGTTTATAATGTACGCAATAAGATTCAGCTTTTGGTGGACGTCAATCAAGGCGTTTACATGACATTCTGTAGGCACGTGCCCTTATAGCTTTGTGTTTTCCGACAATGTTATGGAAACGCCTTGTGATTGACGTCCACCAAAACCTTCTTCGTCGCGACAAAAACAATCGCTAGGGGGCGCGTGTGATTGAGAATTGCTGTAACAAATATGTCATTTATATGTCCCTCACATATGCTGCAAACCCAAGTACGTACTTAAGACTTTGTCAACGTTTTTCCTTGCTGTGAATCTAGACGGTTTATCTTGGACGTATTTGTTTTATTATCTAACGAAAATGATTGTCAATGGAGTGATTACTTGCTCAGTGATTTTTTTCCCACGCTTCGGCAGACAAATCAGCCACAGAATGAAAATGTTCTTCGAATTCGATATAGTGCACTGGTTTCATTTGGCATGTTGTTGCTGAAGGAAGGAAGGAAAGATGGACGAAAGAGAGAGAATGAATGAATGGATGGATGGATGGATGAATGAATGGATGGATGGATGAATGAATGGATGAATGAATGAAAGACAGACAGCCAGACATAAAGAAAGAAAGACATGGGCAGATGGATAGAAAAGAAGAAAGAATGAAAGAAAGAAATAAAGAATGAATGAATGAATGAATGAATGATGGGAGGAAAGGAAATGTTCAGTTTAACCATTGATGGTCTGAATCAACCAACATTGTGGCTAAGATGTTACATGTACGTACTACAAGAATTCAATACAGTTTATCAAAAATACACTTTTATTTGCTTCTTGTTATATTATCTAATGCGTCATTATACGTATAGATACTATTAAGACCCAAGACCCATTCAAAGATTGAATTTATAAATTGCCTTTTATCAAAATTCCAAAGGGATCTCAGATAGGCTCTTTCTCCTTTCATTTTTCCTTCTCTAACCTCCCTCCCTAGAGAACCTGTTAAAGGATATTTGAATCAAAAAAATAACTACATTTTATATACTTTGTTTTACTTGTGCTTGTCCAATGAAACAAATTTTGGACACATTTCTTAGCAATAACTATAACATTAAAAACACACACATCTTTTTAAAAGTAAATCCCTTATATCACTATAAATTCTTTTTTAAGAAATACCATTACCTACTATATTATGATGTTTTTATGTTATATTTTGAATTTGCATATTTTTATAAATTTTTGTCAGAGGCATAGTTAATGGGGTGGGGTGGGGTGGGGGAGTTTAAATCACAGGAAACAGAAGCCGTGTACTTCCATTGTTGACCTCCAAACATTTAGCTGCTAATGAAGTTAAGTATTGAGGGATGTTATTACCAACTCCTTAAGAAGTTAAAATAATGAAACAAAAGAAAAGATACAGAGAAACTCGGCCTGTATGCAGCCCCTGTGCTATGATTAAGCCTGGTTCCTACACTAGAATCGAAATCGTAAGCAGCATGTGCAGACTCAGTATGGCATTTTTTACCTAGGTGTGAAAAAAGACAAGCACTTTTAATGAACAGTTCACTACTAAGTCTAGGTAAGTTGCTTCCAATTCCGATTCTGACATTTGTGTAATCCAGGGTATATTTGTCACAATTATGATCTCAAAAAGTTCATTTTCAATTATCATCACCCTGAGGTAGGACAGCACTTTTGTATGCATTGGCACAGAGATTCAGGGTTTGGCTTCTCTGCAACCCCTGCAACAGACAAGCCTTTGTTGTGCAATGCTTGACTTGTTGTGTTACCAATAGCAACCAGCTGTATGCATGGGAAAGAAATGTAGTTAGTAGTGCTGTATATAGTGGTATAAAGAGTGGGAACGTCAGGAGAGGGTTGGAAATACTCACAATTAAGTTTTTCTCCCCCTGTCCTCCAATCCCCCTTCCAACCATGGTGGCAGGGGGGTTTCCATCACACTTCACATTGAATTTTGAAACAAAATCACGTAACCCAAATTTTTTTACCTATCATGCATCACATATAACGTCACGATATACAATCACGCATCAAGCAGCTTATTTGGGAATAATTTTATAATCATGCAACGAATTTTGAAGTATCATGTGCAATCAGAAACCCTTGCCACCCTGCTTTATGAGCTGGGTAGTGACTTTTATAATGATTTTTATAAGGATTTTATTTCATTTTATAAGGATTATTGATACATAGTTATTGGGGGAATAAGGGATTCAGTAATTCGAGTGCAATTCATACCTTAATAGTACTGAGGTCTCCCATTATGTCTTTTATAAAATCTATGGTAAATTCCAAGCCAGAGGGACTAAAGAAGACAATGACATCTGGCAAACCCTATAAATAGATATCAAGGCAGCTGAAGTTGCCAATGTTGATTATTTGGATATAAAAGAATTAGTGAGCAATTGAATGATGATTTATAATTATATTACCTCACACTTTATTACACTACATAACTACCACACCATTTAGCAACACACAAACATTATAACAAAGCCCACCGTACCATACCCAGTTATAACTTACAAACAAATATCAGATCGCACTACACCCCACTACAATATACAAACATCAGTTCACACCACACCCCACTACATCAGATCACACCCCACTACAATATGCAAACATCAGATCACACCATACCCCACTACAATATGCAAACATCAGATCACACCCCACTACAATATGCAAATATCAGTTCACACCACACCTCACTAGAACACACAAACATCAGATCACACCACACCTCACTAGGACACACAAATACCAGTTCACACCACATCACACTACAATACAAACACCAGTTCACACCACACCTCACTAGAACACAAAAACATCGGGTCTCACTACAACACCCAAACATCACCACACTACACTACAACACAAATATCAGATCACACCACACCCCACTTAACAACACACAAACATTAGATTACATCTGAGCAAGCCACACCAGGGCTGGTTCTGTAGAGAAATAATTGTCCAATGACTGGCCATAATTTAAGCCCTGCACATTTACACCCCGCCCCAATCTCCCACTCCACACTACACATCCTCTTTTTATATCAAACTATACAATACAATACTAGACTAAAACTAGTTACCTTTGTTTTGATATGCTCTTGAAGTGCTGATTGTATTTCAGGGTTTGGAATGGTTTTATACACTTCTACAGATGTTAGTTTGATTCCTATGTAAAAATATATTGTATATTACAGGTTAGTGAGCTAAAACACCAAAATTTAATTTATAATTTTTCAGACTTTCAAAATTAGTAAGACATTAACAGAGCTCTTAACTATACCTGCGTTTTTCATTTCTTGTGGTATAGTTTCTCTTCTGAGATTTCCACAGGGGAATAACAATGGCTGATTTCCAGCTGTAATTACTTTACAAGAAAATGTGATTAAAATTTTCACCAATGATATAGAGCTATATTTGCAAGGGCTCCTCCTTCCTCCCTGTCCTCCCAGTTTTTGTGGCCACTCAATTTTGGTAATAATCTAATATTTATCCAACAAGTCAGATGACCAATGAATGAAACTGTAACCAAGCAACAGCAGACAGACAGACAAACATGTAGACAGATGGACAGACAGACAATGACAGAGGGACAACAGACAGATTGACAAATATATGTTATTCACTATACCTTGTTTTATGACTGGTACAATGGAGACACTCAAAAGATATGTAGACAGATGGACAGACAAAAACAGAGAGTATTGGTGATTTACTGTACCTTGTTTAATAACTAGGGTACTGTGATGTATTCAAGTACACAGACAATCATGCAGACAGATGGATAGACAATGACAATGAGATGGACAGTATCAGCAATTGATTGTACCTTCATGTTTTATGGCTGGTGTAAAGCAGACAACAGGTATGTAAACAGATGGACTGACAGACTATCAGTAATTTATTGTACCTTGTTTTATGATTGGTACCAGTTTTTCGGCACTTCCAGATTGATATCCACAACTCTGAAGTCCAAGTTTATTCTTCACTAAAAACAAAAATTATATATAAAATTGTGGCAGAAATGCAGCTGTAGCAGAAGCAATTCAAGGCTTTACAGGAATGACTGATGAGTTGAAACCAATAAACAAGGCTGTGAAATTTCTTGTGTGGGCTTACTGGCTGTTGATGTTGCATCGCCAATGGCAAATAAGTGTAGATCTTGCCATTGTTTTTGAAGAACTTCTAACCATTTCTCTTTGGGAATGTACTTTGAAATAGAAAGTTCTATGGCTTCAACACTTCTGGGGCTTGTAATTATCATACCTGTGGCATACAATTGAGCAAAAATATTATAAGATTGATGTTAATAATCAACTTAAAGCAAGAACAAGATAAGAAGGAAGTTATTTCAATTCAACTGAAATCAGGTTTGCAAGAATTTCTAGCATGAAATGAATGAATGCATGTACTGACAGATGGATGGATGAGTGGATAAGAGTGTGAGAGAGTGGGCATGAGTGGATAAATAAATACAGAGAAATATGGATGGATGAGTGGATGACTGAATGAATGAGAGAAATGGAATCTTATGATTATGGTTTTATTTATTTATTAAATAAATAAAACTAATTATAAGCATGGATGAACATTCAATTAATGCATTGAAATATAAATAAAAATATAGCCTCCTCCACAGGCTTACTTGCTAGGGTTTTTGTCGCTGAGAGAAAGAGAAAAAAAGCAAAGAGATGCCGAGGAAGCTCATCACGATGAGTTAAGAAATGCACAAGGAGCAAGATGGAGAACTACCACTACTTTAATAAATATTATACGCTTCAGATATCACAGAAGCATTAACTAACCTCCATGGCTCTGAGGCTGATGTAGTGTTTCAGCCAACCTGTCTAAATTCTCAAACTCAAATGACAGTACAGGAATCGAATAAGGAACATACCCTTTAGACATCAATTCCTGGAAATCAAGAGGTTACGTAATGACCAACGATTACGTAATAGGCTCAATATTTATTAATACACGTTTAAAACAGTCTAATAAAGCTTGTTAACAATAAGCAGATTAAAAAAACTTGGTGCGAATCAGCATCATTTAATGAATTCATCTATAAGTTAAATATAGGTAAAGTTGATATGAGATATCTTTTTGGCTTACCCTGTGATATTTGTCTTTTTCTGAAGCAGAAGGTGCACGAAGCAAAACAACACAGACGGCAGCCATCTTGGAGTGTAGCTTTTTTTCCGACTTCGTCGTAATTTCGGCAATTAAGAATTCGTAATTATCGCATATCCAGGCAGATGTTGAAGAATATATCTTCTTTAGTAAGCCAAATACCACTTCGTAGCCTCATTTAGTATATAAACAAGGGCGTGACTCAGAACGCTTGCCCCCGGCGGACCTGACCGTGCTGGACTAAAGTCACAAAGTACTGGATAGATGGGCTACCTGTGGAGTATGCAAATTATCATTTTTCCACAGGGAACCCAGAACCAAGACTCGCAATGTCGGCTTGTACGGAAGTAGGCAAAAGATCCGATCATCAGATTTAAAAAAATTTTGCATGATGAAAGTTTATCATGTACTAGGAGTAAAATACGCAATTTTCGCAGAACTTTAGAAAATAACCAAATAATTAGTCAGCATTTGAGATTTTGGTAAAAATGTAGAAATATGAAATTTTATTGGGCTACAGGTGTGGACTTGGAGCCTTCCCGCTACGTGAAATTCGATTTGATCCCATCGTCAAATTTTTTATAAAATGTTCCTCTAAAGTTAGATATTACGAAGTACTGTACTTTTTTAAAAAAGTGCTCGACTTTGTTTTATAGCTATAATAGATTAAAGACGTTTTTATGATATTTTGCTTATCAAAACATTGGAATGACGTCCACGAATCACGAGCGCGTGTTCACTAAATTCGGGCAGGGAGGAGGGAGCTCCCTCCTTACGCCTTGATTGATGCGTAGAAAGGGTGCGCGCGAACAATCCCCATGAACTTCCTTATAGGAATATTGAAAATCGATGTAAAGGAAAAGGTCTTTCTGCAAGTAAAAATGCAGCCTGTAAGTACGTTTACAAGAAATTTAATCCTGAAACATGTAACAAGCGAAATTTATATAAAAAAAAGAAAGATAAGAAAAGGTAAGAAAAAGAAAAGGAAAGGAAAAGAAAAAAGAAAAGAATGACCAATCTATTCAAGTGAAGACAGTACAATCCAAAAACCAGTCAGATTTGTTAGGTTTATTTATTTATCTCAAAAACCAAAAATATTCATCCTTATATGGCTTGTGCAATACAGCCAAATATTGCAGAGCATCTCAGGATTAAGAAAGAAGTCGTCCCAAAATCCCTATATGCACAACAAAGTGGTCTCATTGCAATTGAAATTTTTATCACAATATTTTTATAATATAAACACCACTAAATATTCACTGTGACATCAAAAAGAGCCCAAATAATTTAACATATTAAGATATTATTGTAGAACTATTGTTTTGTCAGAGAAAGATGGTATAAATATTGAATTTGACAATTATTATAAGTGAGGAAAAAAGGAATGAGCTGCTGTCAGACATGAAGAGGAGCTGGTGACTTTGTTTACATTCTACAGCTACGAAAATTACTATATGTAATAGGACTCCATGCTGTCTAATTAAGAAAATAATTGGACAGCTACCTATATGGGATTAATAAGAAGCTGTATAATTAGAATGGTAATTTACAAAATCAAAATTTGAACAGACCGTTCCCTCAAGGTTGCGTGCACCACAAAATTGAAAAATGCAAAATCAGTAAAATTTAGAAGCCAGTTTTATATTTTAATTATACAGCTTCTCATTGATCTCATATAGGTAACTGTCCAATTATTTTCTTAATTGGACAGGTCTTGTTGATATGGGATTAATTAGGCAGCTATATAATTAATAGGTAATGGGATTTCATGCTCCCCAATCAAGAAATAATTAGACTCGGAAAATTCCTCTGACTGCCAAATTGGACTCGGCCTAAGGCCTCATCCAATTTTGGAAGTCCTCAGAATTTTCCTCGTCCAATTATTTCTTAATTGGCATGGAGTCCTATTACATATACAAAGAGGAGAATAATCCATTTTATGAATAAATTTAAGGAATTCTTATCGAAAAAAATTCATAGCAATGCATGATAATACTCGTGTTCTGGTATCGTGGCCCGTCAAGTTCCTTAAATTTGGATGCACACACAACCTTGAGAAAACAGTCTATTGTCTATTCATGAAGTTCAATTAAAAAATAATAATCTCTTTACATGATCATAGTATGTAATTAAGGATTTTTACAGCAAAAGACTTTTCAGAATTGGTTTAATTTCCCCACATTTCAAACTATTAATCATTCTCTTGAGAATTGTTTTAATAAGGCAGTGCTTGATAAAAATATAGGGTCTTTTCTTGTATTGTGGGTGAGGGTTTTTTTTTTTTGGAGGGCATTAATTATCCTTGGCTATTGTTTTATTTTATTTCTGCTTCAGATGCCTTGATGCCAGCACAAAGAAAGAGCCAAAATATATTGCACATGAGTACTACTCTTGAGAGTGAATCTTTAGTCATTTACAAGTCATGGACCAATCCATAGGGTTTATTTTCTACCTTTCATTTTCACCATAAAATATATTATTACCCTCTCACTCAAAATCCAAATACCAACAATAAAAGAGTTTAAAACATTTCCTAAAGATAAAACTAGGTTTCAATCATCCAAAACCAGTAATGCCCAGGTGAGATCATCACTGAACATTAGAAACTGCATCATGTATTGCACGTGCAACATGATCTACATTGCCTGGATTCAGACCACAGACATTGATCCGACCACTGTTCAGCAGGTATATATGATACTTTGATGTCAACAACTCCACTTGTTTCACTGCAAAGAAAGTAAAAGAGATGTTTAGATGATTAAAACATTTTTGGCAGCTTAGCCATTCATTCCATTCCCGTTCTCTTGGGAATAGGATTCTTTCTTTGAGTGGTATCCCAAAGCTGCAAATAAGTGCTGGTCATCAGACAATGTCTGGTAAAATATTATTACAACTTCACTGGTAAATAATTTGATAGATGAGTCATTAGGCCGTGTGGGATGGGCTCGGAAAACATATAAGAACATGCGTAATAGGTAAATTAAGGACCTTGTATGAAACGAATGAAGAAGAGTGCCAATGGGCCTTTCACAACTTCAAGTCGCGTAAAAAATGAGCCAGCTCAACTAGAAACTGTGGACAGCTGTTTCGGTCTGTATTGGGCCTCGTCAGCACAGTGTATCTAGTGAGCTGGTAGAAAAATGGTAAATAATTTGCTTGGTCAGACATTTGAACAAGCACAAGCACTTTTTTAATCAAGCAGCCTTATATACTTATTGATGGAATGTCTGATATTGAAAAAGAAATTTGTTCAGCCACGCTTGGGTTTCGACAAGTCAAATATGCTTCTGGCCTTACAAATGACCTACTTATCGAATAAATAGACCTCTTAGCTAATGGGCGCTTTGTTTTCCCATTTCAGACCATGTGTTATTCCCTTGAGAATAAGTTTCTTTGTTTGAGTTGTATCTACAGTCAATCCAAAAAACGTTGTCGTCGACTGGCTCAAGCCTAAGCGACTGGACCGAAAGAAATATGGGTAAAAATCACTGAAGCGGTTAAATATTCGTTCTGAATTAATTGTTCCCACTAGAAATAAGATAATAATGGCGAGAAACATTCCATCAAATGCATGTCTTCGGGTTTAGGGAAAGAAAAACAAAGTAGTTATGATTCAGTTCATAATTCCGAAAGTATGAAGGCATTTAAAAAACGTCTCCTTCAACACTTCCCGCTCACCTACGAAGGTTTGTGCTGTAAACCAGGCATAACTAGTCAGATAGAATTATGGAGTCAACTCGGCTTCAATGATTGCTACCCAGAGTTCCTTTCGGTCCAGTCGCGTAGACTTGAGTTGGTTGACGACAACATTTTTTGAAGTGACTGTATATTCATGTGTTTTCTCACAACTGCACAACACTGTATCTGCATCCATATCAATGTCTGTATCTACTTTTCTATATGAACGTTTCTGGATGTAAAAAAAATGCAACTTAAAGCTATTCCTTGCTTCCTAGTAAGTTTCTCAAGCAAATAATATTGAGAAATTAATTCCGAAGCCTTGAAGATAAATAAAATTTTTATAATATGTACTTACAGTTAAGGCCAGTAAAGCTAAACATTCCCTTTTGATCTACAATGTGGTTCCATTTTCCTGGAGTTCCCAGTTCTTTTAGTTTAGAAAACAGTAGCTGCCTCATCTGAATAATACGTTCACCCATGAACTTCACGTTTTCAACCCTGTGTATGCAAAATAGAAATTAAAAAGGTACTGCCTTTTGTGCTGGCTCAGTAATGACAACTGATGGTTAATTGCAATAACAATAATAATAATAATAATAATAAATAATAATAATGATAATTCGCTAGGACTTTAATAAAATTTTAACATTCACTCATATATTTTAGATCTCTATATGATAGATTGTCTCGCCAAATTTTTAAAGATGTTTATTATTTTTTCAAAAAAAAAAAAAAGACGATGATGATGATGATGACTATGACTATGACAATGATGATGATAATAAGAAAAAGAATGATAAGATTAAAAGATATAGGTTTAAGGCACAGACTAGAGGCAATATAGAAGAACAAAGTTGTGTACCAGGTCTATAACTTTGAACTAAATCTTTTATGTAATCAAATGACTAAGACATGGTGGCCATGTTTGTGTTATCAACATAGGTTCAGCTAATGAAAAATGTTTGTTATATACCAACATGGCCACAATGTTGTAACGAGAAAACAAAGTATATAACAAGTCAACAACTGGAAGAAGAATCATGACAATAGTTGAAATGATTTGATTGGCTCCAGTTGGCTCAGAGTATGCATTCTAATGAAAAGCGTATTGAAAGTTTCGTCTCATCAAATTTTTATATGAAATTTGCAGTACTTACCATTCTTGATACAAGGCAGAGTTAGACAACACAGTAGCGACAATACGAGCACCATGATTGGGTGGATTAGAAAACATTGGTCTTGTGATGGCCTTCAACTGGCTCTTGATGCGCTCAGCTGTATCATTGTCAACAGTGACTACACAAAGGTTGCCAACTCTCTCATCTATAGCAGTTAATATAAGACAGGTATCAGTAATGAATAAAGTATTTAAATAGCTGTTGAATCTCTCATGCTTCAAGGATCTTCTTCACATTTTGCTTTTACTCTGCAAAAAGGAACATTCCAACCTTCCAACCTTCATTTGATTCAGTAGACATGGTTCAAAAAAATGGCCAGTAAGTGATGACCGGCGAAATTAGTTTTACCTTGGTCAGACCTTGTTTCTGGTTCAACATTACTGGTCAAAATAATGACAAAGCAAAAATATGACTGGACAATCCAATAAATTCATCCACTGGATAAGATTTATCCCTCAGATAGCACTATCCACCCTTGGTACAACCAGGCCATGGTAGATATAAAATCACTGTGGAAATGTTTCTTC
Organism: Actinia tenebrosa; assembly: GCF_029948245.1. Classification (NCBI taxonomy): domain Eukaryota; kingdom Metazoa; phylum Cnidaria; class Anthozoa; order Actiniaria; family Actiniidae; genus Actinia; species Actinia tenebrosa. Next base: position 8,582,587 of record NW_028292572.1, on the reverse strand, counting down.
TACCAGTAAATCTCCTTTGATTTTTTTTTTTTTTTTTTTTTTTTTTTTCATATATTATGAAACAAGAAAAAATACAAAACATTTAAAAATCAATTCCTGATTTAGCACCCTTTCTTTTCTCCAAAAAAAAAAAAAAAGATTTCTCTTACTGTATAGACCAAAGTTCTTGGAAAAGGATTGCCCAGCAAACAGTTCAAATCCTTGTGAAACAAAGTGTCGGATAGCCCAGGCATCATCTTCTATATTACCAGATGCAAAGCCCTGATAGGCTGTGTCAAATACTGGGAAAAGCTGGCGTTTCTGAAGAATAAAAAGCAGCATGTCAGAATAAATACATGCAATATGCACCTTGGGTTGTAATCTGTAAATTGTTTGTGGTTTTAATTAGCAGTTTGCAAAAAGTTAATATCTTGATATACTAACTTTGAGCGATGACCTGCGCTGGCAAACTATCTGGGTAAGTGCATATTGATTTTTTAACGAAAAAACACTCAGTCCCCCACAATTCCAACCGACAACCTTTTTTGAAATAGGTGTATGCATTCTGACTGGTTTGATTTAGTTAGGAAACTGATGCAGGTATAAAACAATGAACCCTTCTTAAATTGTCTTTAATGTGAGGCTATCAATACAAAAGAAATGCCACAAATTCCATTTTGAAAAAGTGGGATTTCTTTCGCATTTCCATGTGAGCCTTGTATCCAGGACAGGGCCATAACTAGGGGGGAGCACAGGGTGCACGTGCACCCCCCCAATAAAAGCTTAAGGTCCGCTCATCCATCTCCTTTTTTTTTGGTTCTGCTTTCTTTCTTTTTTTCGGTTCTGCCTTCTTTTGGTTACCTTTTTTTTTTCTGGTTTGGCTTTCTTAAAAGAAATGATCAATGGTCCGATTTCATTCGATGTGCACCCTCCCTGTAAAAGTTCTGGTTACAGCCCTGCAGGATACTTTTGATAAGGGTCCAATGAAGATATACCTTCATAATTTCTGCAACTTTTTTCCATTGCTCTTTGGATAGATCTACACCAGTTGGATTGTGAGCACAAGAATGGAGTAGGAAGATGGAACCTTCTGGTGCAGCCTATAAAAAAATAAATTTAAGACTAATGACATGAAGCTGATGAATGACACTGGGGATCAAACTAGAGAACTTTATGTTCTGCTGGCGGCACACTTGCACCTGTGCAATATACATGCAGTTATGATATAATTAAATGCTGCGCGTCAGCTGTGACACTCTCTATTACCTCCAGGTCTGCCCACATGTTATCAAATGCCACTGCTTTATGTTCAGCATCATAGTAACGATACTCCCGAATATCAGTGTATCCAGAATCTTTTAAAATCTTGGTATGGTTACCTTAAAAAAATAAATATATGTATGGGAGGTCAGGGGAGGTTAGGGGAGGTCATGGGTTGAAATCCAATTTGGATCATCAATAATGTCATGGAGAAGGTACTATCTTTAATCCTAGACCTTCACATAATATTTGTTCTGGTGGCAAATATGTTAATGATGTCCCATTGCTTCCTGAGCTAAGAGAGGTTGTTCACCTTTATGAATACTACTACTACTATTCTATTTATTAGAGCAAGTTAGTTATTTTGGCAGCTTTCACTGATGTGGACCTGCTTTCACTCACACTCGATAGAGTGCTTGCACTAAATCCGTGAAACAAATACTAATTTTTAGCACTAAATAGTGATAATTAAACAATAGAAAACAAAGGATTCTGTATGAAATAGTACTAATTAGTACTATTTAATGTTCACTGTTTTAGTGCGTGCACTCTATCACTACATTCACATCTTTATTTAATTTAAATCATTGAAGAATCTTGATGTTGAATGAAATAATACAGTGCGACTACTCCAACCAAAGCCACCTCGACAAATTTTCTACAAATTAGCCAATCAAAAGTAGGAATTTGAACAATAGAATTACTACAAATCAGACAAATATCCATGGGTTTACACAGCTTAGAAGACTGCCGACACCTTTGTTGTCGAATATAAACGTGCTGTCGCATAGCAACATAGTGATAAGATCTAACAGTGTCAGCCTGATAATATCTTTGTCTGGAAGAAACAAACTGTAATCATAAAGACTGTGTTTTATAAGGTCTCTGATTTGCTTTCCTGTCGTATTTGAAGTCGTACATTACTATTTTTTATATCTTTGATGACACGAATCTTTAATTTGCAAAGAAAATATATTACAAGCTCTTCTTCATCATTTAGTTTTACCAACCAGAACAACGGAAGAATATTTAAATTCAAAATTTGCCGCTAATCTATTGTCTAAATACTCAAACACTATTGGATAATTAGTGGAAAATTTGTCGAGATGGCTTTGTTTGGAGTAGTCGCACTGTAATTGATCATGAAGAATAGTTTAATATCCATGGTCATAACCTTCCTTACCCCAAGTAGGTTTAGAAATGTAGGCAGTTGTGCTGACTTTGTAGAACCTGGATAACAATTCAAAGGCCAAACGGAGGGTGCCTGTCCCACCAAGGCTTTGGACACCACAGACCTGAAAATCATAAAGCCAATTTCCAAGGTCTCACTTTTGATTTTTAAAACTTGATAAAAAAAGACATTATTTCTGAACAGCATTAAAAAATATTGCTGTACATTCGTGTACAACTTAAGCAAAAGTACAAAATAAATAAAAGTGTACACATGAAATAATTTAATATAGTATGCAAGTCCATTGTTACCAAGAACAAAACTGCAGAAAAATCAACCTTTTGTGACGTTGCATATTGAATTAAAAGGACCATTTAATGACTTTTTCTGTTTTTAAAAATCAAAATAATGCCCAAAAATTATCTCTTTTCCTTAAACTTCACCAGAAATAAAATATACCTTATTTTTTAAACGCTTATTTTAATTTTTGCGGCATGTATTTGAGAGAAAATTAACTCAAAGATTAAAAATAATTGAAGGTCTCCAACGTCTTATCCTCGCTGCATTACGTGCAGAGCAAGATCTATCTTTTACTTAAGAAATAAGAAGTTATTGAGGTTATTTTTTAAGTAAATACTAAAGCCTCACCCTGTTTTGTGCAATGGCTGGACTGTCAGCCCCAAGAACGAGTTTGTTTGATGCATCGCTAAACTGCCTCAATCCATCGATCCCGAGGTATTCATGGTTCAAAGTTCCATCTAAGATCCCTTGGCACATCTGCTGCTCTGCTTTACGAACCACAGGCAAGACCCACGGCTTGCCATCGTCGTCTCGAAAAGCTACAACAAGAAGAGAAAATTCAAAGATGAGTAACTTAGGAAGAATCCTTCCAAGAAAGACCTTGAAATACGACTGGAATCTGATAGAATTTTGTCCCAATATTAACTGCTTACCGCCAACTCCAAGGTTTACTTTATCAGGGCTTGTGTCCTTCTGGTAGGAAGAATTAACGTGGAAGACATGATCCGTTGGAACAAGAGGAACGTCCTTGAACAGATTCGTGGCAGCCATCATACTTTTTTCTGTGCTTGAACCCTGACCGGTAAGACAGGTTCGTGATGTTTCTTCAATCGATAATACCTCGGGTGTAAAAATAAATATTTTGTCGATTTATTATCGACTGATTTTACTCTCCGAGTCTAGCCGTCGGTCGCCGTTGGTATATCGACTAACCCATGACGTCATTTTCGTAAGGTTTATTTTCGTTCCTGATATTCAGCAAACTCGTACAGTTGGCTTTAAATCTTAGCTATTTTTTCTTCGTTTCTCTCTTTTCTTGAGTCTATCAGTCATGGGACTGTTTGGTAAAACACCACAGAAGACTCCTAAAGAACAGGTACAATGTTTTATTTTATTTTAAGCCATTTTATTGATGCATGAACTGCATTAGAGAAACCAAAGTTGCAACTTCTTCGTTTTGGTGAAGTTTCTCTTTTTTTATATATACTATAAAGTAAAAATTATTCTTTCATTCTGGAATTTTGTGGAATATTTTCGGTCTTGTGCAGTTAAAATACATTTACAGTATGAAAAATTGTATTTTTTAGAAAAAATTGTAGCAGAAATAAGTGGATTTCAAAATATTGCTAGCTGCATCAACTTTGTACTGATAAAATTTTTTTTTAAAAGGAAATGAAAAACCTTTTTGTATTTTAAAGCAGAATATTCTAGGGTTCGTTATTAACGTTATAAATTGTTATGATTATATACTAGGATAAGATAATAACTTAATTTAATTCTCAAAATAGTTTTTTTTTTTTTTTCTTTTTGCAATTATGAAAATATTGATATCAAAAAGTAATGTGAACTGTAACTGATAATAAAGTGTTACTTCTATTCCCTTAGGTTAGAGAATGGTGTGGTACTATCCGCAAAGAAGGGAGAGTACTGGACCGGCAAATAAGAGGTTTGTATAGTATATACTCAACTGCATATATTATGCCAATGAGTTTGCTTTCTGCGTTGTTCTCCCCCTTGTCATAAGGATTTATCAATGGGTACTCAAGCGGTCTACCCTCTAGACAGAAAAATTAATTATGCAGGCTCAATGCACAACTGAACTGTATACTGTGTTCTCCCCTGGTTTACCTTAGGGTACTCTGGATGTCTTTCCTTTAGAGGTAAAATTATAAATGTGAAAATCAATGTCACAGCACTGTTTCTCATCAATGTGTAGTTCAGGACATAGGGTTTGTGCAGGCATGATTCCCTAAAGAGAACTCTTTATCAGGACTGGTAATGATACAGATGTCAACAAACCATGTTGTGTCAAGATTTGAAAAAATGAACCCCCCCCCCCCCCCCCCCCTATTAAAGTCCTGGATCTGCCACTGCAAGCTATAAAGGTTTATAATTACACATTCTTATATACCACTTGAATGGTTCATTTATGTATCAGCAATACAAAACGAAGAAGCTAAAGTAAAAAGAAGTATCAAAGATGCTGCAAAGAAAGGTGATAAAGATGTGTGCAGGATTCTTGCAAAAGAAATTATTAATTCAAGAAAAGCAATCAATAAGATGTACGCATCTAAGGCACAGCTGAATTCTGTAGAAATGAGCATGAAGAACCAGCTAGGTAACTATCACTTAACTACTAACACTATTACTAACTATTACTAAATTAGACAAGCAATTACAACAATCCAAAACAAAATATGAGGAATGACTGGGCATGAGACTGAGTCTTAAAAATGCTGACAAACCTGCAAGCCAATTATGTATATAACTATGGTTAAAATATGTATCTGAAGGGTTTGATTGTGGAGTAGGTATAGGGATGTTAAGGGGATTTGAAATTGGTGCAATGTACCTTGTAGGGGACCCTGTGTCCTAATGTGCAGCACTGGCCTGTAGGCAAAATCTCAAAAATCAATGTAATTATGTTATTTACTTAATTATAGTTTTTATTATATCTTAATAACTATAAAAGCCAACTGAAAGTATTTTAAAAAATTCATTTAATTATTATTTTTTAAAGCAATCCTATTGTTTTTTTAAAGCAACCCTTAGAATGGCTGGTGCTCTTGAAAAAAGTACACAAGTCATGAGCATGATGCAAAGCTTGATTAAAATTCCACAAATCCAGGCTACTATGATGGAACTATCAAAAGAAATGATGAAGGTTAGTTTAGTGGGCTGGGCAAGCTGTGTATTATTTATTTAAGTTTCCAATAGTTATTATAAAGAAATTATGTCATCCCCAAAATCAAATGATTGTTGGTTAAGTTGCATTGCAGTTTAGCATTGATACATTATCAGTAGGGCATTGGTACTATAGGGAGATGGTAGAGTATTGGTACATTATCAGTAGGGTGTTGGTAGAGTGTGTGGTAGGGTGCATTGATATGGTGTTCACAGGCCTCGAACCAGTGACCCAAACCTTTGGAACCACAGACGCCATAGCAGCATATGCCAACCATGCTAACCTATGAAAATTTCAAACTCTTAATATTATTGTAACTACCACTCATGCATTTATAGGCTGGTATCATAGAAGAGATGCTAGAAGATACCTTTGAAGGCTTGGAAGATGACGATATGGAGGAAGCTGCTGATGCAGAAGTTGAGAAAATATTATTTGAAGTCACTGAAGGTTAACAACCCAGAATAACTATTTATCCACTCATTTATAAATTTATCCACCCATTTTATTCATCTACTCATTTAATCATGCACACATTTCTTCATCCACCCATTTATTCATGCACCCATTTATTCATCCACCCGTTTATGGGTGTTTCTTATAATAACTCTGTTTCATTACCAGTGAACCAATATGCCATGTATAGAAAATGGTCATAATTGATTTCCTATTTTGGAGGGTGTGCATTCTCTTAATGTGTGTGCAAGTGTATTAAAACAACATCATTAATTTTGTATTTACATGTTTTTTCCCTGCTTGTGTTTAACCATAGGTGCTCTTGGAGAGGCAGGACATGTTACTAATCCTTTACCGGTAAGATGATTACTACATACTACTGATCCCATGGGGTAGGGGTGTCCTTTACCGGTAAGATGATTACTACATACTGCAGATCCCATGGGGTAAGGGTGGGTGGTTTCTCTGGTATAACGATTAAGTGGCCGAGTCAACACTTCTGCACTACTCCTGGGAAGATGGGTCTTTCCCTTTTGTTTGTTTGTTGGTGTTTTTTTTTTTTTTTTTTTTTTTTTTTTTGTTTTGTTTTGTTTTGTTTGGTTTTGTTTTGTTTTTTTTTTGTTTGTTTGTTTGTTTGTTTGTTTGTTTGGTTGTTGTTGTTTTGTTGTTTTTTTTTTGTCGTTTTTCTTTTCCTTTTTAAAACAAAATTTTAACTTTTGCTACAGGCTGGTGCAGAAGGTGTGGCTGAGCCTGAAGGAGAAGAAGAAGATCTAGATGAGATGAGATCAAGACTGGAGGCACTTCGAAGCTGAATCACTTCAAACTACAAGGTGTATATGTATAATACTGACTTAATAATCAATGACCACCTTCTATGACTTATAATCCCACTCCAAATAATAGACTTCAATGTACATTTGAACATCATCCATATTGCGAACATAATAATTTACCAATACTATGAGAGCCAGATGTCAAGATATATCTCTGACATCAGTGCTCAAAAATGTGATCTTGAATAAGGTTTCGAGATATCATTGTGACTTTTATTTCAAAAGTACAAACTTTTGATAAGGATTATTTTCGTTTTGGACAAGATATCTCGAAAGAGACAGGACACCGCGATGTTTTATTCAGTCAGCTTTGATATGTATTATACGAAGTCTTTTAACCCCCAAGATGTAAAATATTAGTTATATGTATGCATGCTTTTAGCGTAATTGGATTAGTCACAAGAAAAAAAGAAGGAAGAACGATACAAAACGTTAAGTTGGGGGGGGGGGGGGGAGGGGGGACGCCAGCAGGATCGATCCTAAGGCTGAGAAAAACATTTTCATAAATCCTCATTTTTCTAGCCTGCGTGTTATTTTTCATGCTTTGCCGTTTAATCTATGTTCCATTGTTTTTAAATCTCACGTGTAAGTAATATAATTTCATGAAACATGAATCATAGGTTTGTATAATTATTACCTTGTTTTTTATTATCAGTACGAGTCTCCTAAAGGAAATGATAAAATTGAAAAACTAGAACTGTTTTATCGTTGGTATCACATATCATATCAATTTTAGGGAAGCTTGGAAGCTGATCTAAGTACTGGTAGGATCGGAAAGGAAGGTTTTATCAATGGATTTTTTTATTATTTTTTTTTAGAATTTCCTTGGTTAGTTTTGCGGAGGGAGAAAAACTAGAGAACTCGGGGGGGGGGGGGGAAATCCTACGACACCTCGTAATTTCTTTTTTTAATTTTATCATGTTGCTCGAGTTCTTTGGGGGCCTTTTTTCGACCTCCTCTTTTTATTTCCTTGTATGACGCACTCGCTGTAGAACTGAAATTTGAAAGCAATTGACTAGAGTGGAAAGGATGAATAAAATGTGCAGAAACAGCCGAGAAGCCATTTCAATGCTGGAGTGTGACGCGCTTTCCACAGTAAAACCTATGTCACATTAGTGTGTCCATCACATGTTAGTGCTGTAGTAGTTCCAGCAAATATGAGGCCTCTTTACGGATGAGATGCGCAGAAACAGCCGAGAAGCCATTACAGTGTTGAAGTGGTGCGCCATGAGGCGTCTTTATGAATAAGATGCGCATGCAGAAACAGCCGTTCCCTGCTAGCAGAGTCTCTCTTCTCTTTCTCTCCCTTCTTTCAGGCGGGGAGGAAGGAGACTCTGCCGATGTAGAGCGTTTCCTTTGATACACCGCCGTCCACGATTGTGGACGAACAAAACAAGTTTTAAAACCGGTTTTCAACCGATTACATGTAGTGCGCATGAGCAAATGTAAGACACCGTGGCGCCAAACATTGTTTGACGAGAGCGGCTGTCAAAATCATGACAGCGTTGCTAAGTTACGCCACGCATGCGCGACAGAAATAATGTCCTACATCGGCAGAGTCTATTTTTCTCTCTCAACCACTAAGGAAAATAGGCTCTGCTAGCAGGGAAAAACAGCCGAGAAGCCATTTCATAATGAGATGCACAGAAGCAGTCAAGAAGCCATGTCAATGTCAAATACCATGCAGAAACCATGTCATTGCTACTTAATTCAAGGGTCTTTTACTCCAAGTGATTTTGACCGAATCATTAGAAGTAATCATAGCTAATCCCTCTTTAAAAACACAACCATTATTTTTATCACCACTTTTGTTTCCCTGTGTGTGTGTTTTGTTTTTTTTTCCACTCCAATTTTCGTCATACTTTAACTAATGGTCCCTTACGACACATCACAACAGCTTAAGGAATTTGAACAAGTGGCGAGGACAGCATAAGTGCTATTAACGGGCTGTAAATGTACTTTATGCCTAAGGACTTGAAAAAGTTTGCGGATAGTAAACGAAATATCGTTCGTGTTGCAAATGCAAAAAATTATCGTTGGTGCTACATTATTTTATTATTCGTTTGAATTTCTTTTTTTCTTTTTTTGAGACTAAATCAAGGCGGCTATTTCATAGACGGAAAGGGTCTAGACAAAACATCTTCTGTATAAGAATATAAATTTTATTTATCTTGTCAGGCCTTATTCATACAGAGGAGATTCAGTCTTGGCGAACATGTACAAGTGTGGTTCAACATGTTTTTCCAGGAATCTAAGCTAAGAATAGTACTTTTTTTTTTCTCATTCTGAATTATAGATAACTAAAAGGAGAGGGACTTTCCCACTGAGAAGTCGTGAAAGAAAATTGGATATCCTTCCTTCCTTCTTTCCTTCCTTAATTCATTTCGTTCGTTCGTTCGTTTTTTTTTTTCGTTCTTTCGTTCTTTCTTTCTTTCTTTCTTTCTTTCTTCCTTCCTTTCTCAGGTTTTTCTTTTCCTCCCTCCCTATCTTTTTCCATCCTTTCCACCTTTTGTCACTGTCACAGCAAAAGACGCGCTTGGAGTCATACTCTATCAGACACTGACTGATGTGACAGGAAACAACGCTCGCTATAATTAGGTAAGGAAGTAAATTCAAGATCAGGATATCATCATTGTACAAAATTAAGGTGATTATCGTAGAATGAGTTTTCACACAATAATACGTGTTACTTTTAACATTACCACGTGGTAACGTATTCATTTATTCGTTTTCGTATTTTTACCTAAAAAGACATATTTTCAATGGCGATTAGTTTACTTTGAATTATTGAGAGCACAAAGAATTATAATTTTCATAACAAAGGTGAAAAAGCTTTCTAGTTCCCACCGCTTCAGGCTGCTTATTTGGTGTCTTTCTCTCTCTTCCTCTTTCTCTTTCTTTCCTCTTCTTTCTGACGTGAACCTCTTTAAAAGGTCTACTTGCGACTAAGCGTCGAAATGCCTAAAAATCATAAACAATTTGGTGAACCGTAGCAATAGAGAGTTTTAGATTGACTTTTTTTTTCCCCCGCAAACGGCAAACGTGACCACGTTTTAATATAGTTTTCCTGTATTTTACTTTACCTTTTACAAACCTTCTCACCAAGCGCAAATACTCTTTTGTTTTTCTACTACTTGGACTTTTTTGCGATTCTTTTTCAGTCATTTAAAAGAATTTTTTACTGGTCAACTGACGTTTCACGTTTGCCGTGAACGTAAATCTAAAACTCTCTAATGAAGATTCCGTCCACTTCTATTTTTCTAAACAACCTTGTAATTCAAATTATTAATTTGAAATTAAAACCTCCTAAAATAACATTTAATGTCAAATCAATTTTAATCTAAGTGAAGATAATTCTTAACCATTTTATATTTCTTTAGCGTTAAGTTTTTATATATATATATCCGTCAGTTGCATTCATTACTATAACCATTACCCATATGAAGTCATCGCCCATTTTACAGCTACGTACGGCGAACAGAAATGAATAGAATAGACTATCTCGCAATCTTTGTTCCCTCACACCAACATGGTGTTTTATTCAAAAACTCACTTCTTAAAAAGTGAACAAAGCCGACAATGACTAATAAAGAGAACGAACGAATGACTGATTCAATTCTATTATTTTCGCTGTTTTTCAGTTGGAAATAATATAATTTTGAGTTATTTCCATTTTTTCGGTCATAATTTTGAGTTATGTATAGAGAAGGCGAAAGTAAGCACGCAGTAGACAGAAATGTTGAGTTGAATTATGTATTTTTCTCGATCGGGTTTTTTTCCTTGATTCCGAGATTTGGGTCATGTTTTGATATATATAAACTAAAGCGCGCGCACGACTGGGAATAAATATTTGAGGGGGATTTAAAGTTGGTTGTTTTGTCTATCAGTTCAAGGTGTACTGCTAAATATGATTAGGGTGTAAATCCGCCCCATTTGTATCATGACGTGCGTGGAAACCATAACTCACGCAACAGCAATTGACTCTTTCATTAGTGGCTGAGATTTTCTCTCTCTCTCTTTTTTTTTTTTTTTTTCGTCCCATCTTGCCGCGCTCAGAGATAAATGATCCAGTCGATCCTGTGTTAAGTTGAGTTCAAAACCTTAACGACACACCATTTGTGCCTTTAATACGGGACAACTATGACTGCAGGAAATAATAAGTATCATAAATTAGATAGTCTGAATGGGTTTCCAAGACTATAGATCTCAACTATTAGATCCATTATTCCTGGTGTCCTGTGGTTTTTATAAGTGCTCTTGTGGACTATGATCTTCTCTTACCGGCGTGGTATGGTGAAAGACGAGAATAATTTCTCGCCCACAGGGCTCCGTATCATTGGATAATCAAAGCTTAATCTTCGTGCTCTTACTCGTAATTAGCGGTTACTAGGAGACAGATATGATTGATACCCAATGTAGGTACATAATAAGATGTAGATAGTAAAAGCCTTTGGTTATGTGATGTTGTTATTCATTTAGAGAAAGGCACTGGTCACTGTTTCTAGTTTCAACCTGTTTCTTTAGTTAAGCCAGGCCATGGCTCCCGCGCTGATCAAATCTGAGACCCAACGCCTTCTTGTTCGTAGCTTCTTTTTCATTTGTTATTTAGCGGTAGGGATGGTTGTATTTCGAGCTCTGGAGTCTGACAACGAGGTGAAAGAACGAAGAGACGCACAAAGGGATATTGAACTCATGAGACTTAGATTTAACATCAGTGCTGAGGAGATGAAAAAATTTGTACAAGTCATCGAAAGAGCGGCAAGTTTTGGATTCATGAACAGCTGGATTGAGAAATGGAGTTACACGGGCTCTCTGTTCTTCTCAGGCACCGTCATCACAACAATTGGTGAGTAAAAGTCATCGTATTTAGTTACTCTCTCGGCTCTCTCTCTTACCCTACGTCTTATCGCGTCTGGATAAATGAATTATCACTATCATGATTAAGAAAGTGATACGAAGTCTCAGACTTTTAAAATACTATCCAACTTCTGACGATACCGGAGTTAATCTTGATGAAAACTGCTTTCCATTTTCATAGTTTTAGACTTCAAGACCAGACTGATTAATGTGTAGTGCCAGAAAAAAGACTAAATTACTGGAAAATCAAAAATATTTTATTTTTTTAAGCTAGGAATCATTTCGAATTTTTTCTGAGAGAAAAAACAACAAAAGCCAATAAAATGTTAACTTTAATAACTGGCGTTTCCCGATTTAAATCACACACAAAAATTAAATGCAGTGTATTTATCGGTTATTTCTTTTCATTATACCGTGCTATTACCACAATGGATTGACGTTTTTTATTGCCTCCGTTGGCATCAATCTTTAGAAGGGGAGTTTTTTTTTTACCACAGGACTCAGAGCTGGTATCTCCTTAGCATAACAGTTGGTGACGGCCGACTGACCAGGCACGCTTCGAACAGAACGGCAAACGAAATAAGTAATAAATGCTGAAAAGACTTAGACAAAAGAGTATATGTACTTATATAAAAAAGGTTCAAAACTTTGTTTTAAAACATTTGTGGATTTGAAACAGAGAGTGTTTTATACGCCTTCAGCTGATGTCTTTTAATATTTTTTTTCTTTGCTGAAATATTTTGAACAAAATCAGATCAGATTGTTATTAATTATTTTATTGAAAAATTCATTAAAGAGTGTTTATTCAATTTTCATTTAGCATAATTTTAAACTTACCGCTAGTCCGTCGGTCGCGAGATTCTCATATAGCATGAAGCGTTTTTGATCACAATTCTACCCAAAAATATGCCCACTGTTGTAATAAGTGAGTAAGTTAATGCGGAGAGATTTGAAAACATCTAGCCAGATAGGAAATGTGTCCGAATTGAGTGACTTAAAATCAACAAATGCTTTTGTCCACGTGGAAAGCAAATCTTTTCTGTCAGATTCGATTTCATTTTGTCGAGCTTGAATGTCTATTTTATTTTTTATGTTTTTATTATTTATGTTTAATTTTTTATTTTTTTATTTTTATCTAATTCTTATTTAATTTCTTTAATTTATTCATTTATTTTATTTTTTCAATCAAAACGCATTGAAAACGAGAAATATTTTTCAGTCCTTTATGTAAAATATATTTTATCCATTTCTTCAAAAGCTTACTGTCTTTTTTGATGCTCTGACTATCCCGTCATGGCCCACAAAACTTTCTTTCCCGCACTTTGTAAGGTAATTTCAGGGGCGGCGGAAGCTAAAAATCTTTGGGGGGGGGGGGGGGGGGGGGCTGCAAAAAACTTTGAGAGGTGGGCACTGAAGATTATATTTAACGCATTAACCAAATTGAGAATTAGTAATCACGACTTTGAAATCGAAAAGGGAAGACATTCAAGGGAGTATAAAAAAACAGAAGAAAGGAGATGCTTCCATTGCCCAGATAGTGTAGATGAGAGGCACTTCCTTCTTCACTGTACATTATATTCAAATCTAAGGGAAGAACTCTTCAAGGACATAAATAACATAAACAATGATTCTCTATTGTTAAATGAGAACGAGCTGTTTCTGCTATTTATGAGTCCGCCCAAATTGTTAGCAGTTGCAGTAGCAAAATATGTCCACAACTGCTTTATAAAAAGATCACATACAATACAGAATTGATATAGTATGTGGTCTTCTTACCCAGACTAGGCAATAAATAGTAATTGTACTAGGGTTGTTACTTTAGGTACACCCATGCTCTTTTATTGAAATCTTCAACAGGTCTGTGAGGGGGTCGTGGTGTTAACTGGCACCCACTACCTAAATTGATAGAATGGGTCCGTATTGTAGACCATTGTCTTTACCTTGTCCGATTAGAAAAATTTTACCGAAAACTGAGTCATTCCCAGAAAAATATTTTGTTTGAATAGTATCCATATTCATTTATCTTCTCATGCACAACCATCAGACAAAGAAACGATACTCTAGGGAATAACACGTGGTCTAAGATAGGAAACACTACCATAAACCTGAAAGGATTTAATAGAGAGTTTTAGATTTACGTTCACGGCAAACGTGAAACGTCAGTTGACCAGTAAAAAATTCTTTTAAATGACTGAAAGAGAATCGCAAAAAAGTCCAAGTAGTAGAAAAACAAAAGAGTATTTGCGCTTGGGTAGAAGGTTTGTAAATAGTAAATAGAAAACTATGAAAACGTGGTCCACGTTAGCCGTTTGCGGGGAGAAAAAAAGTCAATCTAAAACTCTCTATTGACAAATACTCCCTTCCCTCCCCTCCCCCCAAAAATTCCGTATTGAGCGCAATACTGGAATCCAGATGACAGATGTTGACGTCCGGTTTTTACTGGCGTCTGGGTGGCTTTACTTACTATTATAAGCCAAAAACCGAGTTTAATTTAGTAAATTTAGGAGAGATATAGATAAACCGCTAGTAAAGCTGGTCCACCGACGTCTCTCGTGAGCGATGTACAACATACGTGAAATATCGTGTATTCGATTCATACACGATGAACAGTTACTTGTACATGTTGTAGAAATATTATCTATTTTCTCTTTATAAGCTAGTAAAATGTTAAACGTAAAGTAAAGTAAATGTAAATGTTTTCGGAGCGCAGCTCCTTCTTCAGACGTGATCAGTTGAATGTACACATTCGCATAGGGGCAGATTGTCACGCACGGTGAAATTGGGCTCATGATAAGTCCTGTTCTAGTTACTTGTACCGACAAACAGTCTGGACTTCACCACAGTCTCGCTGTATTTAGTAAATGTAAAACCATGCTTCACTGAAAACATCCATAAATGTAGAAGAATGTTTTAAGGTTACTGAAATATTGTTTGATAATCTGATTGACTTGTTCAAGTTCAAGCGTTGCGGCGTAATTTGATTAAGGTTGCATAATATGAAACGCCTTATGGTGTATTTCGCTGTCCATTGAGTGACGTATCATCTGCAAGGAAATATGGGCTTAAAGTGGGCTCCCTGGGGAAAGGAACGTGCGCCCATGAAAGTAAAGTTTTTTGAATACGACTGTTCTAACCTTAGATATGAAATTTACCGACTACGCGGCTTACTGCGCTTCACAATCACGCGCAAAATCGTAAAATTCCTATCGCGACAAAATAAGGCCTTGGTGGACGTCAACCAAATTTTTTCCATGACATTGCCGGGAAATACAAAGCTTTTAAGGGCATGTGCCTATGGGAATGATGTAAAAAAGCCTTGATTGACGCATACCAAAACCTACTTTGTCGCGACGGCAAATTGTACGATTTCGCGCGTGTAATTGAGGAGCGCTGTCATATCACCATTATCCTCCCCCACACACCATTAAAACCCCCTCGTTTGTCCTCCGCAAGCTTAGACGGTTGGCATTCTTTTTTTCGTACAACGCAGAAACCACAAGCCCCCGGATTTCTGTTCGTCTGTTGAAGCCAAAGTTATTGTGCTTATCGCACGAAAAGAGAGAAGAACGTATGCGCATGCCTCAACACACAATTTCGTCACCGACATTCAATTCGCACCGTCGTAAAAATATCTAAGTTTAATTGCAATTGTGTACAAAATGCCAAAAATTAAGTTCGCTGCTAGATAATTTTTTTCCGCAACGAACTTTTTAGTGTTCTTTTTCTCGCTTTTTCAGTTTTGAGCGCCCCCAGCTTATCGCAAAAAAACTAATTGATGAATGTTCCTGAAACCTTTGATTAATACACAAGAACACGTTTTAAAAGAACTCTGAAGTTGTTAAATATGAAGCAACTGCAACTCTCTGAACAGAAGACGTCATTTAGTGTTTTCTTTGCTGATAACCCTTAGACATGCGCACTTGGAGCATCGTCCACATATCGCCTACAATTATCGTATACATAACGCTCGCGCCATCCTACAACTCTAGTCGTAGATTGTAAATCAAGCCTACAACTCGCCTTCGACAGACGCGAGCTTCTTGTATATGATAGTTGTAGGCGAAAATCGTAACGTCTAAACCGGCCTTTATTCTTTATGGTTTCCTATAATTTCAATGAACGTTCAACCCAATTTTTGTTTAAATAAACTTCACGGCATGTTTTTCGAAACGCATCCCACATGGAAAGAATTGAGCATGGATACCTACCTATATCAATCATTGTGATCAGTATAGGTGTTGGGGCAGAAATCTCCGTCATAGCCGTAAATGCTTCGCGCTGCCATATTGCGCTTCAGTACTATGTCTGGAGGTATGGTCCTAAATTTATTAATCAATGGCCAAAAGTAAATACAAACGCCATACTTGAAACTTGGGCAAATTCCTTTTTAATCTTTTTTCTTTATATATCAGAACCCTTTTATATATTTTTTCATGTCTAATTCCATGAAATGCCCGCACCCATGCGCACAACTTTTACTCGCAACTTAAATTTAATCGTGTGATTTCTGTATTTTATCCTATCAGGTTATGGCCACTTTGCACCTACAACGCTTGGCGGTCGTTTGTTCTGCATGGCATATGCCTTATTTGGTATTCCAATCACGTGGTTGATGCTGACGTCACTAGGCAAGAAAATCGTTGAAAAGATTTCTTCGTCTCTTGAAGGTTTATCAAACCCCTGCTTCGATCCAAAGAGCAAAGGATTTAATTTTCTCTGCTTACTCGTTGCCATCGTTCTTAGCTTCTTCGTGATGGCTTTCGTTGCCACTGTTGGTATGTTCAGCGAAAACTGGACGTTCTTGGAGGGATTCTACTTTGCTTTCATAAGCCTGACCACTATTGGCTTTGGGGACTACGTTCCAATACATCCGAATATAAACCCAGAAAATCTTGAAAAATCCTCGTTTAGGATAAGCTTGTTTATCTTGTTTTGTTTGTTTTTGTTTTCTTTTGGTCTGGCTGTGACTACCAGTGTGTTACTGTCGATCAGGAAGATCATGGAGGATCAGACAATTTTAGGGTTTCAATCACTGTACAGTAGTCCCTATGACGCAGAACTAGATGACGAAAACTAATAACAGTATTTAAAACAGACAAGTATAACTGCCGCAAGGGTTCATGGGACACCCTGAGTTCCTGGACAAGAAAGATGATGTAAGGGGAACATTCTTACAGAAACCTGTAATGGTATACGACAAAAGTAACTCACTTATAGGTTGTTTTTTCAGATCAAGAACGTTCTTTGTCTACCGATTTCTAATATAATGTTCCTAGACTAAGAATGAAAAGACACCGATTTCAACGAACAATTTCATGTCCATCATCTCCTGCACCTCATCTCTTCCCTTCGCGCGCATTTTCGCATGAGGTTCCCATTGAATCAGGGATACTCTTGAAGGGAGCGCAGTCTTGAACATAAGGATGAGAAGGAATGACAGTATCGTAGGATCAAAAGTACGGAGAATAAAAACTGAAATTTCTTATACCATCGTTGCGAAACATGTTATGCGATAAAGCGCTTTCACTCGCGCCCTGAAAGGTTCTTTTTCTCCGAAGGAGAACTCGAAAAAGAAAGCATCGGTATTGGAAATATAGTCACGTGATCAGAATGACTTTCAGTTTCGCCTTACTTTCAAGAAACGGTGCTGACCATGATGACCGCAGGCTCAAAAAAGCACCAGACATTAAAACGTTAGGGATATGTCACGTGAATAAAATTTCAGACCAGTCTCGCATTATTTTTTCAATCAGTGCTGATCTCGATGAGCGCAAACTCAAAAAATGCATCGCGTATAAAAAACTAAGGAATATGGTGACGTAAACAAAATATCCAATCGCATTTTTTTCGAGCAAACTAAATGCTGAGCAGAATGTGCGCTAGTTTCTTTTGTAGCCATTCTTAGCAAAGAGGACTAGATGTGCGCAGACTGGTGCAAGATTATACTTGGTATCACGCATGCGCAGTGCACAAAATTGAAAATAACCGTGAGTGGTATAAGAAAATTGCTGTATATGAAATAAAAAAGACAAGCTTTAAAATACAAGCTTTGTCATGGTAACGGTCGTTTCTATTTCCGTCGTTCTCATTGTCCTCCTACAAAAAGAGCGACGTGTGATAGACCAATTTTCTAAATCGATTCGCGTGCACAGAATGCCATCCTGTGTTGGAAAGATGCTTCGGAAGTCACTGGGGACCAAAACAGAACGAACTTTATTATAATGACTCGCCAGCAAACAATTTACGTAGTACGTATGACGCAAACATGCCTAAATAAGAGCAGAGCGCGAACATGAAGAGTTTATTAGGGCTTCGTGTGCTTTGGGCTTGAGAACCTAAATGAAAAAAAGCCGAAAATTGGAAAAACAACTATTATTACCAAAGTATATATCATAACAATAACAAGTGGGTGTGAACAATGGCAGAAAACCGGTGGTTGGCCAAAATTATGGTCATCAGATTATTCATCAAAATATCGCAATTCATGTCCAGGGGTGCGTGCGTCTAATTTGGAAGTAAATTGTAATTGCGTTGTTAATGAAAGTTTTTTATTTTTATTTTTATTTTTATTTTATTTATTTATTTATTTATTTATTTTTTAATGTTTGATAAATAATTGAGGTCCATTGAGGGCGTTTACATGCAAATTATTTATCAAAAAACCGCGATTTATTTCCAGGGGTACGAACGTCTAATTTGAAAGTAAATTGAATTGCGTTAATTTTTTTGTTTGGTTTTTGTTTTTTTGTTTTTAATGTTTGATGAATAATTGAGGTCCATTGAGGCAAAATATCGCAATTCATGTCCAGGGGTGCGTGCGTCTAATTTGGAAGTAAATTCTAATTGCGTTGTTAATGAAAAGTTGTTTTTTTTCTTTTGTTTTTTGTTTATTTTTTATGTTTGATAAATAATTGAGCTCCATTGAGGGCGTTTGCGTGCAGTGCCTCGAGTAGCATGGAGGTTGCGGTTAGGTGTATTGTCACAATCTGTTAACCTTAGTATCTTAACCACAAAGCATGGTTAACCGGATGACATTTGAGAAGTCGGTAAAATGCGCAGGCGATACTCGTAGTTCGTTCTTAATGCCGGGAAATGAAAGGATTAATTAGATCATGTTCGCCCACTAAACCAAGGCTGAGCTCAGCCGGTATAATTTCTCTCGAAAGGGTCACGGGAAACAAGGATTCTGGCGCTGTTTCTCAGACGGTTATTGCGATAGAAATTAAACCGGCTGAACGCAGGCTAACTAAACCAAACACCACAGATACCAAATACTGGTGTCAACGTGACATGCTCCACGCTTTTCTGCTTTTATTTTCTTTAATTCTACTTATTTTCATTTCTGTTGACATTTTATCCCAATGTCCTCATTATTTTAACTTTTATCTTCAATCCATCCAGCTGCTACTTTCCTTTCTGTTTTTCATTTTTCTTATAAATGCTTGGTTTTTCCATAGCCACTTTTTTTCCTCAATTGTTTAGTTTATAATTCCCAAATTTTTCTTCTGAAGATATTTGGCTTTTCTTTCCAATTAGCTGCGTTTTTTCCCGCTTTCTTGTCTATGTCCTTTTTGTTTTTACTTTTCTATTTTATCTTTCTTTTTTAACTTTTTTTTCTTCCCGTTGTTGTTCAAGTTTTCTCGTTCTCGTTTCTCTCTTTCCTTAATCTCCCTCATTTGCTTCCTCCTAAACTCTTCTCTTCCTGTACGTTCTTTTCCAACATATTTACTAGCCTCGCTTGATTTCTCATAATTATTTTTTGTCGTCATCTTTAAACTAAAAACAAAACCAAGAAAAGGAAGAAAAAGAAAGAAAGAAAAACCTCACTCACACACTAGTGAGCATGCACCCGTCATCATTTATTTGGCGCACTTTCTGCCATGTTCATCGGATGCCAGTTTTGACGTTAAACATCAATAATTGATAACCAACTATTATTTATGGAGCCTTAAATATGTTTTATATAGATTTCATTCTATAGCACCTGCAAAATGAAGCTTTATTGTTCAATTCTATAAATTTCATTATAACATTGATAATAAGGGCAGCCGTTGAAAAAAACCATAACATTTAAATTTAGAAAAAGGTGGTTTTATTTTTAGAATTTTTTTCGCTGGAGATTTTGATCGATGTTGTTATCATGTTCCATGGGGAGATATATAAGCTTACAGGAGACTATTATCGTTTCCTGTGTTCATTGGTTTTCCTTTTTCATTTATTTCTTCCTTCCTTTCCTTTTTGTTTTCTATTTTTATTTTTTTCTTGTGACGTTTGCTTCATTTAAAAGCGAACAAATTGAAAATATTCAAAAAACAGGGTTTTTTTATTTGGTCAAGATCTTTTCTTTCTTCCTGTCTTTTCTCCTTCCTTCTTCCGGTACGACTAGTCCTCTTCGGGAGGCTCTTCAGGGAGAGAGGGAGAGAGAGGGGGCGGAGGGGCTGCGGGGGGGGGCGAGAGGAGAACGGGACAGAGGAGTTGGAGGAGCAGCGTCGAAGGTGGCGCCTATGAGAGCGAGTGGCGGGAGCCGGAAAGAAGAGTGAAGAGAAGGAGAGAGAGGGGCGGAAGAGAGAAAAGAAGCAGGAGGGCGAGAGATGAACGAGGCGGGAGAGGGACCGAGGCAGAGCTCGTGAGAGAGGATCGCCCTTTACTCATTGCTCTCCTATTCCCCTCTCTCTCCTCTTCACTCTCCCTTCCTTCCCTTCCCTTCCCTTCCTTCTCCTTCTCTTCTCTTCTCTTCTCTTCTCTTCTCTTCTCTTCTTATCATTTCCTACCATTATGACGTCATAACTTTTGTGACGTCAGCTATTCTTCGCTTATCCATTGATAACTCTTCATCATTATCCTTTTGAAATACATGCTCTGTATAAAATGTTTAGATATATCAGTAATGTTTTTTTTAGTGTTTTTTTTTTTTTTCTCGTAAACACTTAACGAATTCTTGGAGATCACTAGTCTTTTCGTCTCCTTTTTATAAGAGCTTTTGCATGGCTTTATCCTAAGACCATCACTACGAACACTTAAAACGAAGTACAAAGAGCTTAAATCAAGAATATAATAACTTCTACTGGTAAGCTCTTTGTTTAGATGGGCGGCTTCGATAATAGCCGTTAAGTGAGTCTGAGAAAATCCTTAATTTCCAGAGCACGTAGTCCATAGTGAAAACCACAAACAATTGCGTGAATCTGCTCATTTAGCCTTCAGCCAAATCAAAATTGAAATCCTAAAAAATATAAATATTTTGTAATCAAAAATAGAATATCCTGCTATCGGGTGAAAAGTTCCCAGAGCAAATGAGATCAACCTTGCTAAATTAGAACTTCAAATTATAACAAAAAAAAATTGTCATTTTTTTTCTCCATCCACTTAATTATTCCCTGAAGTGAGTACAATGTTACTAGGTTTTTGAAATATTACTCAGTCTTATAATATAATTTGTATGCATAAACCCCAAGGCATCCGAGAACCATTTATTCATTCATTTTTCGGAAGAGACCAGGTTTTGAATGACATTAGTTAGATAAGGGAAGTATTTGCAATGATTAGCGTGGGCACGTACTGAAATTCAAGTGTTTTATCGATACAGTCTCTCTTTACGGATCTTTTCGCAAAAAAAAAAAAACACTATACCGGTACTAGTGTTAGAAGGGAAAATCTTTCCCGCGTATAGACTGGCGACCGACATCTGAGCATAGTGTACGTGGATCTGATATATTTATGAAACTACGAATACTTGACGACTTTATTGAAACATTTTGAAACATTTTGCAGATCTCAGTTCAAAGCAAAATTCGAACTAACAGTCAATTCAGTTCGGGAACTAATTTTTGAAGAAATATCTTCTCAGAAATTTATTCTCAGTTCATGATGGAGGGAATATAAGTCGAAAGTACTTGGAGATGCTTAGAGCAGTATTTAAGATGTATTTAAATAGCTTATCTTAAGGACGTTTATGGGCATTGTTCGCGCGCATCCTTTCTACGCTTGAATTTAGTGAACGCGCGCTCATCGTGATGACGTCATTCCAATGTTTTGATAAGCAAAATATCATAAAAACGTCTTTAATTTCTTATAGCTCTAAAACGAAGTCGGGCATCCCCTTTTTTATTTAGTTCTTTTTCTGAAATTACTTCGTAATGCCTAACTTTAGAGGAAACATTTAAAAAATCTTACGATGGGATCAAATTGATGGTTTTCACGTCGGCCATGTTGGAGGACTTTAACGAAAGAATTGTCAATAAATTCTTTTGTTATATCCTCCAACATGGCCAACATGGCAACATGTCTTTTGTTATTTGATTCTCTTGGGAATGGTTGAAAAACCAATAGAAATTACATATTTTGTGCATAATTGGAATAGGATTTCACTCATCGCCAAGGCTTCAAGTCCACTTTTACATAGCGAACAACATTTTAGGTTTCTAATTTTTAACACAAATTTCAAATGGTAACTAGTTATCTGTATATTTTCTAATCTTCTGTGAAAAGTGGGACGATCAATTTATTTTTTCATTAAAATATGATTTATTTTTAATAGCTTTCCACAAGAGAATATGAACTTAGTTTATATTCTCTTGCTTTACATGTTTTACACGTCGTTCGCGCGTTTTTACCGTAAAAAGGGTGAACGTGCACGCATTCTGACGGCTAAACGAAGTCGGGACCCCATTTCTTACTTACCTACTTTACTTTTAGTATGATGTACTTTCATAGTGCAGCATAAAATAAAAAATCTGACGACGGGATCTTTTGCCCATGAACGTCCTTAAGAGCGTGTCATGAGTACCTTGCGACATATTGATTGGACAGGAGGAAACATTGAAATACCATTCGCCATAATCGAGCGTTTTTTCTCTCGCAATAATACTTATCTTGTCATTCCTTTTTTTTCTTTCTTTCTTTTTTCTTTTTCTTTTTTTCTTTTTCTTTTCTCTTTCTTCTTCTTTTTCAAAGTAGAAATAAGAGATGTAAATCGAACGACGATTTATAGCCAAAATAATTTATTCTCAATTTTATCTCTGCAATCATTAATAGCCGAGGTTTGGCGATCGTATTATCTAAACTATTCTTTTTTGTTTCCCCAAAGGTTAAGGATTTATAATGCTTATAAGAGAGAAACATATATTAATGACAAAAAATTAACTTTCTATCTTAAACGTTGAGTATCAATTTTGAGGATATATTCAAGATATTTATCGCATTTTCTTCTCGGAACTTCTCGTGCAAGGAAAAAAAATCTTGTGTTTTTGCACTCTTCATTAAATCCTAAAAAAAAATATTGTTTTTGTTTCAAATCCAGGTGTTTTTTTTTTTTTTTTTTTTGTATCCATATTTAATTTTCCTGTCCCAACAGCGGAAAGTCCATCTACAAAAAATGTTCTCACCTCTCTTCAAATTGAATTTTTGACAGCTCAAATACGCTTGACCTCATTATGTATCTGCATATTAAGGACCAATTTCGAAACTGCGTTCTAATTATACCTTTAAATATCTCAGTGATAGAGTGCAGAGTTGCAAGACTTGGCACTTGTGTTCAAGCAGTTGGAGTCTAGGGAAAATGAGGAGACTGAGAGAATCATTGACATTTTGTTTATAATCACTTGGATTAAGAAGAAGAAAAGAAAAAGAAAACAAAGAGAGAAATCGTTTTCAAAATGGACGCTTAACTGATCTGTGACTCAAAGAAACGGATAATTTTTCAAATTCATAAGTATTTCATTTAAATAGAGACTAAGAGCTAATTTATTAATTTATAGCAGCCCATTCGTTCACAGCTTATTCCCGTCTTTTAGTTTCACCCGGATCATTTATCAGGAAAAGATCTTCTGATCTTTTTCAGCAAAATAAAACACGGCGCCTCCAACGCTTGTCGACTTCATCTATCAACCACCGGTTCCGTCACTTTGTAGATGAAAATCTACTGAATTCTCCCGGGGTTTTTTCAATAAGTTTAGATGCCATTCAGCGAAATTTTTTGTGTAATAATATATATTTTGAGCACTGAAATATTTGCTTAAAATGTCTTTCAAGTATTCATTGCTTATGATCGGCTGTCTTCTCATGGGCCTTTTCTGGCATGGCTTCTTTTCGTTCGGGTAAGATTGTTTGATAAGATTTTTATAGTATCACGATTCACAGATTATTTCAATCATCTTCTGTATACAAGGCTTATCGTAATACTCGACCTCACTTTAGCCTTACTTATAATCTGGAAATATCGCAAGAAATACGATCGTGTAGTTCCTATTTCGTGTACGCGACACTTTTTTTTTTTTTTGCACGGGTTTGATTGACAACCGTCTCCCTCCCACTCGTAGCCTTTTAAATCGCCGATACATCAAAATATAAATACTCTCTTTGAGAGCACATTTAAAAACCTGACAATGAACGATATTCTCCATTCAGGCATTTATCAAGAGGTGGTGTGCGCACGCGCAATCGGAGCGCAGTAGTAGATGTTTGCCAGCCCACGCCATAATTTTCACAGTTCTGGAGCCTCAAAGATTGATGCGTTAACCCAGCAATTTCTTGTCTTTTTGTCCTCCAAGCATGGTTAATATGGGGATAAAATGTGCAAAGTCTGTATGTGGTCATCTCATTGATTGAAAACAACGCCGTCATTAACGATTCAAGTTTGGGAGCAAAGCCGCGCGGAAATGAGAGACGAACTGTCACTTCCTGTGGGATCTCCAATGACACTTAGTGTGTAGTTTTGTTTTCTTCTCTTGAAAAGCGCTACAAAAAGAAGAAACGGTCTGGTCCGGGGCGGAATTGGCGAGAGAAAAATAGAAAAAGCCCTCGGCTAGTGAGCTATGTGGCCTGTTCAAGGCTCGAAGAATCTCGTTTTTCTGATGGCGCTCTTTTTCGCTTACATTCTTGTCGGAGCTGTGATCTTCCAAGCACTTGAAGCCAAAAATGAAGACTTTGAGAGGATAGACATGATAATGACTAAAGAAAACTTCAAAAAGAAGTATAATATAAGTGACGACGACATGAAAGATTTTTTGAAGAAGATCGAGGAAGTTATCGACCATGGGTTTAGCGAGGAATGGGTGAAACGATGGTCACTGTTGGGTTCTGTGTTTTTCGCAGGAACCGTTGTGACCACAATAGGTGAGTTGAAAACTTTAAGCTTTAAAAATATCATTATACAAATTCAGTGTAAACCCCAAAATAATTACCTTCCCTTTATGAAAAAGAAAGCTTTTGTTAAAAAAAATACATCCGAATTCGTTAGGCATATACGCACTATCTCTTTAAGCAGAAAGATATTTTATATTTACTACTATTATTTACACTTTTGAACTCTATTTCTAGAAATAATCACCTGGGTAATTTTTCGATTTTCATCTCTCAAAGAAGCACTTACAGTCGTTCCTCCCTGATAAACCAACATATATAATGAGGTCGCTTTTTCGAGGCTAATTTTTGCGACATCTGATAGTACATTAGAACTCGTACTTCAATAAAACCCAAGTCAGCCCCCGGCAGCGCAAAGATTAACCCTTCTTAATGTTGGGATTTAAAAGTAGAGACCAGGTCTTAAGAACGAATATATTTGGTACAGCTGAGTAGATAGGCTTTTCCTGCTAGGTCCGATCTATTATCCCCATCGGCTGTTTGCCAACCTTCTCTTTATAACGATAATGAATGAATGACGCCTTCATTTGCATACGATGAAAAACCTCTTCGAACATCGACGTTAATATCGTGTGAACAACGTTTCGTAAACGGAGCTCGAAAGCTTGAAGAACGTAACACACCAATAAACGCGACTTAGCAAGTAATTTCACTGGTCATGTCTCATGTTCAACTTGTTCAACTTGTTTCTTGAGACAAAATAAATGAGCATTTTAGATGGACTAGCGACTCCTACGCGTAATCGTCAAAAGCGCCCTTAAAACTAAAAGATTTTTTAAATCTTCCGCTCTATGGGAAATGTCCAGTTCTTTTTCCCTTTCCTTTCTTTCGTCTTCCCTCTCTCTTTATCTCCCTCTATTCTGACTTCAACTAGTTTTTGAACATAAGAGAATCAGACAGAGCGATAGAAAGGTGTAAAATCATGCGACTAGCACAAGATTTTTTCTCTCTTCATTTTTTTTTTTTTTTTTTTTCGATTTTTCAATCCTCATTTCTTATATGCTATGTGTTGTACAACAAAATACGATTTTTTATGTCTTCATTCAATCGAATTCTAATTTTTTCAATCGTGAGCGTTGTTTCTTTAACAATTCATATATCATTTTACTTCGAAGAAAAATGGGATAAAATGACAAAAGATTTTAAACGTTTGCCTTACTTAATTTCTGGAATTTTATGAATAACAGAGGTACGCAATATTAAAGTCTTGATTGGAAAAAAAATTGTGCACAACATCAGATTGTTCTCATCAAACATTTTACTTTAAATATTGCTCAAAGGTTTTTTCACTTGACCTTGGAAAATCATATTTGAAAACACGGATTTCAGCAGATAATTATGATATATAGTCTTGGATTTTCACTCTAGATTAAGGAAAAATTGGATGATATAAGAAAACAGAAACGAGACGATAGATTTATTCTTGCTATAACTTCACATCGATGTGTGAGAACAAGAGGAATTCATTTCACAATTTTTAGTATCTATTTGATATAAATGCTATTTTTTCAATCATTCCAAATAGATTTTTTTATAAAATTTGATCAATATAAACGAAGTTCATGAGTTACCTTTTAAGCATATGTTATAATTTCAAATAATTGTTGTAAAGCCGACAGTCTGCCTGCAATTCGTTGTAATTTACTCGACCAACTTGAAACGTTTTTGCCTGGAGCTCTCTGAAGACGATTCTTGAACGCGCGTAAAACACATTATTTTATGCTCTAGACAAAATAACAGTTGGTGGTGTTGAGTAGGGAGGAATTATCAAGGAAATGACTCGCCTTTCGACTCCATGAAATCCTTGAAAGTTCTCAAATTATCCCTCAAAGAAATATTATTATTTTTAGTTATTTTGGTATTTGAAAGTCGCTGGAAAAGATCGTGGAATCTACCTGCCTGCCTACCTACCTACCTATACCACCTATACCTACCTATACAACTACCTATACCTACCTACCTACCTATAACTACCTACCTACCTACCTATACCTACATATACCTACTTATACAGCTACCTATACCTACCTATAACTACCTATACCTAACCTATACAGCTACCTATACCTACCTATACCTACCTAACTATACATACCTATACCTACCTATACTTACCTATACCTACCTACCTACCTACCTACCTACTTTCCTCCTACCTACCTACCAAGCTATACCTACCTACCTACCTACCTACCCACCTACCTATACTTACCTATACCTACCTACCTACCTACCTACTTTCCTCCTACCTACCTACCAACCTATACCTACCTACCTACCTACCTACCTACGTACCTACGTACCTACCTTCCTACCTACCAACCTATACCTACCTACCTACCTACCTACCTATACCTACCTACCTACCTACCTACCTACTTACCTACCTACCCACCTACCTACCTACCTACCTACCCACCTACCCACCTACCCCTACCCACCTACCCACCTACCCACCTACCCACCTACCCACCTACCCACCTACCCACCTACCTACCCACCTACCTACCCACCTACCTACCTACCTACCTACCTACTTTCCTCCTACCTACCTACCAACCTATACCTACCTACCTACCTACCTACCTACCTACCTACCTAAACTATTAGTAGAAGCTAATGCTTCTGGCCTCTACTCAACTCAACAAATCTAATATACGTTCGTAATAGCACGGATAGTAAACACCATTGTGATCTACACCAGATCCGATACCCTTTATGCTTCTATATGAATAAAAAATAACTAGAGTAACACCTTTGTTTGTTTATTCGGCAAAATTCAGTTCAAAATAGACAAGTGAGACAAAATTAAAGTGAACGCGAGCTGTCTTTGATCTGCGATCAAAATCTCAAAGTAGCTCTATTTTTTCATACTGCGATAACAACAGATGTTTACTGATTGTATGTGGCGGAAGTTGCAAAGCCCAGTAATAAGTGTTCTACAATCTTCGATATGGAGTGAATATCAATCTAGTGCGCCCACGTAGAATTGGTATTGCTTGCTAAGTAGTTGCTTTCCTTTCTTTCTTTCTTTCTTTCTTTCTTTCAAGATCCCCCGAATTTAGGTATTTGGTTATATGCATATTGTTTTCGGCTTTTCTTTTCTTCCTTTTTTATGATTCCATTCTGGAATTTTTGTTGGGAAAAACGAACGAAATGACGGAGCAAATGATGTAAAAGCTTGGAGTAAAATATAAAACCTAACGAACCTAAAGAATTCAAAAGACAGTTAGTTCAACGCGATGATTTTTAACTTACGACGTGAATTTTTTTTTCTTAACAATCAACACCAGTAGTAATTAATGTTTGAGGTCCTCTATTCTTTAGTTAAATTTACTGTACTCATTCTCACCCTAATATCTAACGGGATTCAAGATCTCGTGCACAAATTAGGTTCCACAATCCTTTGCACCACGAGATGGTTCCCAGTCTTCTTTTAAACACTGGGTGGAAATTTGTTGGGGGTCGTCATGTGACTTCTCACGTGACATGATTACATGTGATTCACCTTAAATAACTTGGCGTTTATTTTAGGGTATGGTCACGTGACACCATGCACCGTCTCGGGTCGAATCTTCTGTATGATCTACGCTCTCATAGGAATACCGCTGACCTGGCTCATGTTGTCAACGCTGGCTCAGCAGATCAATGATTGGATTGCTAAATTCATGACGTTTGTTTTTGAGCGGTGCTTCAATCGAGTACCTACCAAGATGGGTTGTATTTGCACTTGTGTGAGTGTCATGATATGCACGGCCATGATCCTTATCATCGCTACCTTTGCATACTATTTGGAAGGCTGGTCCTTCATTAATGGGATATATTTTGGCTTCATCACCTTGACAACCATTGGGTTTGGAGACTTTGTCCCGCTGCATCCCTCACAGGAACGATATCCCGAGGAATATCCCGCGCGTATCGTCGTCTTTACCATTACAAGCATAATCTACTTCACGATTGGACTGGCGGTTGTTTCTAGCGTGTTGCTGTCGTTTCGTAACGCCATGGAGGAGACATACCTGGATGGGTTTCAGATTATCAAAGATCAAAGTGACGAAGAAGCAAATAATAAGTCTAAGCTGTTGTTGCGCTGAGAACGATCTGTCACGCTACCGGATCTAAAATTCTCACGTTGATGAACTTCCGTCACGATTATTATTTGTCACACAACCAAGCTTTTGCCTCGCTGACAGTTTCTAACTCTAAGACAGACTGTCGCACTTAAGACGGTAAATGAACTGAGGAAATACCCCTTGTAAACTGGTGATGATAATAATTTTTCACTTAAAACAGTCAAACAAGGTTATATAAACTGCCTTGTCACACCGTAAGCACTCTATCACGCTTGTCACGCGAGTGAAGTTTCTCACTGACTAACAAGGACATCAACCTATCCGTCTAACGTTTTTTTCGAGAACTGGCAAGTATGTGTGCTTGTGTTCTCTCAAATGTCAGTGCGCAATGTATTCATGTTTCAAGAAAGATTACTTGTAGCATTCCTATGAGTCTGGAGAGGGCTGTATCTGAGATATTTGAGCTAACATGTCAGACATTTGCCTTTGCGTCAGTAACCCCATTTGTTTCGAATGCGCCCGGTGCATGCTGGGTGAAGCAAAACCTTGAATATATAAGCGGGGCTCAGTTTTTTATGGAACGTCTTCAGGGTTGAACGACAATAGACCGTTTTCTCAAGGTTGCGTGCGCATCCAAATTTAAGGAACTTGACAGGCCACGATACCAGAACACAAGGTTTATGATAAGTATTATCATGCATTGCTATGATTTTTTTTTCGATAAGAATTCATAAAATCGATTATTCTCCTCTCTGAATATAAAACTGTCTTATAAATTTTACTGAATTGGCGTTTTTCAATTTTGTGGCCCGTCAAGTTGGTTGCGCACGCAACCTTAAGAAAACGCTATATTCAATCTGTCATTTAATGTAATAACGATACAAATGTTAAATGAATGTCATAACATTCTCTAAGCATAATGTTTTCCCATTACGAACCATTTGGAAATAGGCGAGGTTCCGACGCATACTAAGAACAGTCTGCTACTGATCTCCTTGCACTTACCGGTAAAGAAAAGAAGCATGTCAAAGGAAGTATTCTCACACGGTGGAAAAGACGTTTCAATGGTAGAATACGTTAGATATACTAAAGCCTTCATTTTGTTCATGGAATCGTCGTCGAGAATCATCATGAATACTTCATGATCACTAGTTCTTTCATTTCCTCGAGTTCAGTCTCATTTTCGTGTAGAACATTCACGTGATTCAGTGAAGTTTATAGGATTTAAAGGTATAATATTGACTATTTGTTCGTCGTTTTACGATAGATAATAATAACAATAATAATAATAATAGTTTATTTTTACAATGGTGCACTATACCTCTTCGGCTCTGACGTAATGTTTTCCCATTTCAGACCACGTCATTCCCTAGAGTATCATTTTGCTTGTTTAAGGTTTGCGCTCGGTTGCACATGAGAAGACACATGAGTATGGATACAGCTCAAACAAAGAATCTTATTCTCAAGGGAATGACAGGTGGTCTGAAATGGAAAAACATTACCCCAAGCCGAGGAGGTCTATTGGCATCAATGAATGTAGAAGTACGAAATCGAGACTAACTTTACGTAGATGAACATGGAACTTCGTGAGCACAGCAATAAATAGGAAACGTCATCAAAAAGGCAGCTATTTATAAATTTCGCTTGCCAAATATGACAAGGAGCTGGTCGTAACCAACAGATCATGATATAGTTGAAGTTGCGCAACTCATCTATTTACGCTTTTCGCAATTGCACTTAAGAAAATTCAAATGTCAAGAATACGTATCCATTAGAGACTATGAGTGTTTGAGAAAGGAGGAGTTCAGAAAGAGGATGCTTTCAAGAAATACCCTTAGGGTATTATTCGATATATTTTTACATTAGCGAGTTATTTTTATACATATTTTGCCATACTCCGCTCCACCAACAAAAAGTGAAGAAAAAAAAGACACATTTTATTTAATTATGCCTTTATGAAGTAATCTGCTCTGGGTAAAAAAGGTTATTTGGTTATAATTGATGGGAAATTCGCTTTTCCAGGCAAGATATTTTGAAGGCAATTGATTCTTCTCATCACAGTCTAGGATTGGATGGTAATGAAAAGTTAGTAGAAAGAATGCATTGAAAAAGTGATTTCTGTCGAGGAGAAAAATGCGTTTGACAAAAAACACCATTCACATATTTGACGACTATCCAAGTAGTAAAAACACCTTAATAGTTAAAAAACACCCAAGTTGTTTGGGTACGGGCAATTCAGTTTTCCAGATTTTCCATTCATTTAAGAAGTCAGTTGATAAATATATTCTTCCTAGTCTGTATAACAAAGTGCTCTATCATCAGCTCTAGCGCAAGCAAGACATAGGATAGATTTCCCAGAGTCCGGTCTTTACAATACTAGATGATTATGACGCACACTCGACCACCTGGTCAGGTGTAGACACTGTCCATGTTGATATGGAAATATAACGGACAAATCACGTAACTTGACTTAATTTATCTACTTATGTACAAATTGTTTGTTTGTTTTTTTTTGGCGGGAGGGGGTGGGGGTGTTCAGCCATTAGTCTAAGAGCGAAACAATACATACAAACAAAAATTTCAATGCATTTATTTATTTCCAATGCTTATTTCGATAAAACAATCTTTAAAAAATCTTCGATAAAAACCTTTAGACAAAACTTTCAAATTAAACTCAAAATGCTTTCCTAATGCCATCTGCTTAAATATATTGTACAAATATTTCCATAAATTATTTTGAGAAATATTTTTGGTATCATAAATTAATATCTTCGCTTTGATTATATCAATAAGAATAAAATTTCTTTGATGGTTTGAAATAAAGAAATGTGAAAATCCATTCAGTAAAAAATATTCAATGCTGATCCGAACACTCATTGGCAGAAGAAAACCTAAGGAAATAAGGCAGATAACAAAATTAATAAGGTCAAGGAGGGTTTAGGTATGGGTTTAGGTATGGGTGAGTTGGGAAAGGTGGAGAAGGGTGTGGTGGAGAAAGGGGTAGTGGCTGTTTGGTGGTAGGGGTGAGGTAATAGAGATAGGTGTGGTGTGTGGTGTGTGGGGAAGGGGTAGTGGCTGTTTGGTGGTAGGGGTGAGGTAATAGAGATAGGTGTGGTGGGGAAGGGATAATGGCTGTTTGGTGGTAGGGGTAAGGGGATGGATGAACGGATGGACGGACGGATGGATGGACGGATGGACGGATGGATGGACGGATGGATGGATGGATGGATGGATGGACGGATGGATGAATAGGGCCTACCTCGTGATCACACCCATCTTAGTGATGTCAGCTCTTCTGCTATTGGAGTATTCTTATGTACATTATTCCTGAAAAATTACCCAAGTTGATAGTACCATTCAGTAATGGTGGTGTTTGAAAACAATCAGATGTAGGACTCTCTACAGTATGTATATGTGTTGATGTGCAACGTTATCAAACCATTTTTGGTGTTCCCCAGAACGCTCAATGATATTAAGCAATACAAACTTGAAACATAAAATATTGATGCCCTAAAACAAACTCTGGGCTGAGTAAAGTCAGAACACATGTAATTCCACAGACTATTAGATTGGAAATTAGTTTAAATGCGGAGTGAGAAAAACCAGAGAACCCGGAGAAAAAACCTCGCTAATAATCGCGGATAATAAACCCTGCTACTAACCATGGATTGATGGATCTCTTCCTTGATCCAGACGATATGCCTCTGCCTCCATTAAACAGTGATAATGGCACGCTATACCTTGATTTTTTGGGATGTGATCGTGTAGCTCGACGGTAATGATTGGCGAGGTTGATGCAAAGCAACAAAGTTATAAATGAAAATAGTGTAATAATACCAAATGACATCCATAGGGAATTCTAGAAAGGAAGAAATAAAATGTTAGAGTTTTGAAGTCTTGAGTTATCTGTTGCTAAGCCAGTTTTGAGACTATTTACTTACCAATGAGCCAATGACATGGTCACAAAACACCGAGGCCGATGCGTCAAATACTTTCTTCATTTGAGAACATTCTCCAACCTCGTTTCGATACTAAAAACGATTTTAGACAAGATTTAATTGGATGTGACTGGAATGGATGGATGTGACTGGAATGGATGGATGTGACTGGAATGGATGGATGTGACTGGAATGGATGGATGTGACTGAGATGGATTTTGGTAACATATACCATATTACATCACTCCGACCCATCGTAACAGCGTAAGAATAACTAGATAAAGAAATGATAACTCGCCTTATAAACAGCATTATCAATATATTGATCCAACCAACCAATAATACGATGAAGATAAGCAGTTGCTGCCTGACGTAAAAGAAAAAAATGGAGAAATTAGTTGGTACTGCAACCTTCAATTTAAAGTTAAGCACGGTTTATTATAGAAATATAATCAATATTTATTTAAGGTGCATAGTTAACCTTGATACCTTATTGGATATTGCCAATGCTTCAGAACCTAAAAAACCTTCCAGGTCTTTAACTAGTCTGTTTATATTCTCAATGCCAACCTAACAATCATTAACGTGAGATAAAAAGGATCAAAGCTAGTGTAAAATTGTAGCATTATGTCGCATAATGTAAGATTTACAAAAGGGATAGGGAAGAATGATGTAGGGAGATGAGGGGGGGGGGGGGGGTATGGGAATCCTTTGGTATTGTAATATGTTCATACAAATGGGGCATTCCTGGACAAGTTTTGTATCTCATGTTCTTGGTTTTTATTGTGAATTGACTTGTGCTAACTTATATATTCTTAGTTGAGCGTCCTTGTACATATATATACACAGTACGTGATTACTATGATGTAATCGAATAACTGAGTGAATTATTACAATACAACAACAAGCAGGGAAGGGTAAAGTGGCCCACTAAACCTCTCTAATGTTGATAACACACTGCAACATGAAGTATTTCACAATTATATAATTACCAATGTTTCATTGCCTTTTTCCTCCAATTGCTTGACTTTACTCTTCAAGATATTCTAAAAAATCAACAATTTGACTAATGAACAAAACAGGATGGCCAGTTATCTTACACAAGGGTAGAGGTAGATTATAATAGAGTTACAGTTTTCTAATAAACCCTTTGTCGCCCACTTCCAACCCTCAGACGATATCATGTCATCTGTGTCTGCATGACTTATGACATGAAGTCGCATCCACAATGTTGACAAAAGATTTTTCTTTAGCTTCCATTGTTAAATGACCACCATTTCTTTGTCCTTTGGCCCTCTTGGGGATGCTTGTAAACAATCATAAATACCCCTTAGCTTTGCTTCTATGACTTCAAAAACAACAGGACAATCATGTCTTATTATTCTGCACTCATGAGAAGTGATGCACACCAAGACCTTACCACAAAACTGCTTGAAGAATCCACGATGTCATAATGAATTATTTGATGTCTGCTAGACAGAAACTCCAGTTTATTAGCAAATGTCTGTGAATGGAAAGGAATAAGGAAATCAGACACAATGCGCAGACGGTACTTACCAGGGTGCCTGTAAACCCTTTACTTTGCAAGACCCACACTGCTGGGTCTTCATCACCCATCTAAGCACAGGAAACTGAATCAATCAAGACGTGTACTAGTCTAGAAGTCAAGTAGCACCGGCACAGTACAGATTCAACAAGATCTGTTGAACCAATTACAGCACACTGAATATACTGTTGGTCTCCCTAAAATATCTGATTCCGATTGGCTACCTACCTTAGGTGTATTCACTGTGATATACAGCTAACTAGTAATTCCTATTAGCTGACGTATTTTAAGTAATAAACACAATCAGAACTCTACTAATGTCATGGAATACGCTAGCATGGCAGTCAATTCTTACCGGGCTATCATTTCTTGCAGCATTTGCTAAATCTCTCAGTTGGAAAGCCACATCAATGAGAGATCCATTGATCAGTGGTAGTTCAAACTGAAGACACAAATAAACGATTTTAAAAAGTCAAACCCACCCGCACTCATTCATTTTTCAACCTCAAAAGTAGTCTGTAATCAAATGCGATCTTTGTTAACTTGGAATGGAACATTCTATATTAGGATCACACGTCTAAAATAAGCTTATATATAGGAGTAATGTTATCCTATTCCAGACCATGCTTCATTCCCTTGAGTATTATGTCTTTCTGGTTTTCTCCTTTACTTTTTTCATTTCAATCTTTTAATTAACCTTAGTTTTCATTCAATTTTTTATCTTGCACAAGACTAAACAAATGGCCCCTCCTTGCAAAGTAAATCTCATTCCCCTGAG
The DNA here is from genome assembly GCF_029948245.1 of Actinia tenebrosa. Lineage (NCBI taxonomy): Eukaryota > Metazoa > Cnidaria > Anthozoa > Actiniaria > Actiniidae > Actinia > Actinia tenebrosa. Next base: position 8,547,354 of record NW_028292572.1, on the reverse strand, counting down.
CATTATGTTTTTCTCTACCAGTCATCCAATCATTTTTATCCATACCTGATCTGCATACTTGGTAAAATCAATGTGATGCACCCCAACGCTGATAGAATCATTGAGTTTTTTATCTGCCTCAGCTGTGACTACCGACACATTGACTATGGTTGAGTTCAACTGTTGGAATATCTCATCCATGGAGGGGATAGTCTAATGAAAGATTGAACATTATGAGCATCAGTTCAAAGAAATATCTAAATTTTGGATCAGTTGTTTGTTTGGGTGTTTGGTTGCAGTTATATGGGGTTATTTATCATGTTAAATATTTAGGTTTTTATGTTTATGGATTAGTTTGTTTTCTCTTTGATATTTAGATTAAGCCAGCATACCCATCACTACTTATGAGATCATTACTAAGGTGAATCTAAATTTAAGACAAAAAAAATGTAAACTTAATTAAACTGAAAAAAACAATATGTTACTACAAGTATTGAGACAAGACAGAGACAGAGGACAGACGGAAATACAGTCAGACAATTGGATGGACAGACAGTCAGAAAATCGGACAGACGGAAGGACAGTCAGACAATATGACGGACAGACAGTCAGACAATTGGACGGATGACAGACAGTCAGAAAATCGGACAGACGGAAGGACATTCAGACAATTGGACGGACAGACAGGCAGACAAATGGCCAGACAGTTAGACCATCGAATGGACAGACAATTGGATGGACAGACAATCGGACGGACAGAAAATCGGACAGACAGACAATTGGACAGACATTCAGACAATTGGACGGACGGATGGGAAAATGGAAGGATAGATGAATGAGGGACAGAGACAACTGGACATACAGACAGAAGACAGTAAAATAAGAGACGGACAGACAGACGGACAGACAGACGGACAGACAGACGGACAGACAGATGGACAGACAGACGGACAGACAGACGGACAGACGGATCGAATGAAAGATTGTCGGGCAAACAAACGATACTCGGACAGATAAACAGACAGACGGACAGACAGATAGTTGGTCGGTCGGACGGAAAGATCGTCTACATTTTCATTGAAAAACAAATGGTAGTGGTAAAAAAAGATAATATAATAAAAAAAAGTAATAAAGGAGCTACATTTGTACAACCAAGTCTTACTAACAAACTAATCTGGTGATAACACTAGTCTAACTCAGGCAAAAGCTTCAGCTTTAGTATAAGGGTTATTCTGGTTAATAAAGGATGGACTATGGTACCATGCATCTGTTAACTCATGCAAGAAAAAGAAGTGTTTATTTACTAACGAGAGATGAAGGTATTGCTTTGTTGATGACTTGATGTAGTGAATCACTCGATCGCCAGCTCTTCAAGTCAATACAGGTACAACTCATTACTTCTCTTCAATCTTTTACAAATCGTTACAAAGATTTAACTTTTAATCCGCCGCTTATCGTAATTATCTTAAAAGGTAAGTTCCTCAGCGCGGGATGCCACACCCAGCTTCTTCCACAGATGACGTCACAATAGTGCATCGTGGGATTGAAATGCGGACGTTGTACAATGTATTTTATTCTCATCGTTTCCATCTAATTGAGGAACAATGGTTTTACGACTGATATTAATTTTTTTTCCCTCGTAATTAAAGTCTTTATTTGTAATGCTATGTTGTTCGCATTTGGATCCCACAAGGTTTTGCGAGCGATATCTATTTTTAGTAACCGTGAAAAATACTAAGAAACCCACATTTACTTATAATCCATAACCACTTTGCCAACCCCCAACTCCCCCCCCCCCCCTTGAGCTTGGAGATCCTTCAAACAGTACATCTCCCCCCATCCCCTTGAGGAAAGCGCCTCCAGGAAAGCGTTGTGGTGATCGAGGTAAAATAATAAATCTTATTTATTTTGCGTCGCGATGCGTGGAGTCCTTACCGAGTCTCCCTAGCCAGAGGCTTATGTTTAAATATGTACGACCCAACCCACACTCACTGCACATAATTCTCATTTACTCAACCAGATAATTCAAACTGTTTGGTGTTGATGTTCATCGTAACGTTTATCATTCTACATAATAACTGACTTACATCTGCGTAATTGGTGAGATTTTCTAAATTAAATTTGTTATCCATCTTCAAAAGGGTCCAAGGAGTTTCCTTGTTTCCGCAACCTCTGCAGGAAACAAAATATGAAATGAAGATAACAACACAATGGCAAGAAGGTGTGTGTTTCCCTCAAGAGAATATTAATATTCTCCCTGCGTGCACTTGGCGTCAGCTCGAGCGAACATGCACAATCACCTGCGCGCGCACTTTCTCCAAGCACTTCTTTTCCGTGTAGCCTTTCATACAGAGTTAATGTTACATCAGCTACATCAAAAAACTGTTTTTTAAAAATAATTCATCCTGTTCAAATGAATGATTGATTTGAATAGTTTTCGTACGGAAGAAAAGAAAAAAATTTGAACGGAAATGCACAGAAAGGTATCGCAATATGAATAAAAAGGGTCAAATAATATTCGTTGAATTACAAGACGGATGATACTATACATTAAGATTACCCATAGTATTTTAAAAGCTGAAAATTCGAAAATGAGATGTTTTTGAGATCCAAGATCCAGTCAGCCGACTGGTCCAGTTTTGGCAGTCAGAATGTTTTCAGTTTCACCGAAATATTTTTTTTCCAAGTTGGACAGCAAGTAAGAGTAACCTGTTCTAAGCCTCACCTGAGAACGTCAGATAGTTGAATGTCGATGGTTCCATCGTTGAAAAGCATTTTGGAGATTGGATAATAGCCATAGATTGAATTGTCATCAATAGTCTATAGAAATAAATCATATCGATACATTATTGGATATCTGATATATTATTCCCTTAGGAATGATTACAAACCACCTATAGTGAACGTCATCCAACATGGCTGCCACTTTTATTCTCTTAGGAATGATTACAAACCACCTATAGTGAACACCATCCAACATGGCTGCCACTTTTATTCTCTTAGGAATGATTACAAACCACCTATAGTGAACACCATCCAACATGGCTGCCACTTTTATTCCCTTAGGAATGATTACAAACCACCTATAGTGAACATCACACAACATGGCTGCCACTTTTATTCTCTTAGGAATGATTACAAACCACCTATAGTGAACAGCATCCAACATGGCTGCCACTTTTATTCCCTTAGGAATGATTACAAACCACCTATTAGTGAACATCATCCAACATGGCTGCCACTTTTATTCCCTTAGGAATGATTACAAACCACCTATAGTGAACATCATCCAACATGGCTGCCACTTTTATTCCCTTAGGAATGATAACAAACCACCTATTAGTGAACACCATCCAACATGGCTGCCACTTTTATTCTCTTAGGAATGATTACAAACCACCTATAGTGAACATCATCCAACATGGCTGCCACTTTTATTCCCTTAGGAATGATTACAAACCACCTATAGTGAACATCATCCAACATGGCTGCCACTTTTATTCCCTTAGGAATGATAACAAACCACCTATAGTGAACAGCATCCAACATGGCTGCCACTTTTATTCCCTTAGGAATGATTACAAACCACGTTAGAACATTCCCCGCTGTTGTTCTAGAGAGGAAACGCTCGCCTTTTCGCGTAAGAACCTCTCTTAAGAACCTGTTCGGTTATTTTTGAAAACGGAATTTTTTCTCGTTGCGAAATGGCCTTCCATCCTCACATATCCGGTGAGTACGCCACTTGAAAACGAAACTTTCCGAAAACGAATACGTGTTGACTTTTTTAAAAAGGGAGTGAACAAATTGAAAAAAAGAGTGGATTATCTTTCGATGTGCTGTTCTCTTACGACTACTCAGGGTGCTCCCGTTCTCCTCCTTCCACACGATTCAAAACCGAAATAAATTTCACACAACGAAGTGAAAAAAAATTGATGATGAATTGATGAAAAAAAAGTTTCGGCGATAAACAACTGATTTTCATTTCTTGATTTCTTTTTCCTTACAAGAATCTATTGAGTGTTTGTTCTCTTTTGACTTGCTCTTCCCGCAGGTTTTTTTTTTTCAAAAAAAAAAAAACTCTTGATAAAAACTCTTGTTAAAAACTCTAATAATCACGATAAACTGCATAAAGATAGACTAAAATAAAAGGCCGGCCGTCTTACGGAATTTTGTAATTACGATGCTATAGGATTTTAAAGTCTTTTGAATCAAGTGTCTATTTGAAAGGTGAAATTGTTTCACGGGAACATTGAGCACTTTGCTCAAAATTCTTCTGGGTAGAACAAATGCAGTGCTACTAAAATCACATAACTTGCTCTAGTTTCGGTGTGGTTTGATTAAAAAATAATATTAGTCGTCACATTTCAGTCCATCGTAAACTTGAATTTCGTTGCCGGAGTTTCTCCAGCACGTCTTCAACTTCTTAATTTCACTTTGTAAAAGAGCGTGCTGTTTTCTTGTCAGCAATTCGAGACCATCTTTGTCATGTTTTCCAATAATTGTTGTAGATCGAATGACTATAGCAATTGGGGTTCCCGGTTCACTACAACTCCCATCCTGGTCGTTTATCTGAATAGTTTTCGACTTTTGAGTAAGGAAAAGTACTGAAGGACTGCAACCCATATTTTTGCTAGCGATACTTCACTGCCGTACAACCAATTGACCAAAATTTAAATAATTCAAAAAATTTAAGTACTGATTTTTTAAAAATCTTACAATTAATTCCACTCCAACCAATCAAATGCCAGATCTAAATTAACCTGTCAGCTTTGTCGGCTTTAACGATTCATTGACATATACATCGAAGGGCTTCACTTAATTTCATTCCATTTCAATTAACTTTCGTTATCACCGTCATGCAGCACCGAACCGCCACCATAAAGCCGATAACCAGAGAGGAAGCACGTACTTTAAAGCCGCTGATGTCAGAACTTTCATCTTATTACTTGCGTTGCCAAAGTCAACTTCGAGATAGTTCTTAAATTTATTTAAGCCCTAATTCGAAATGAGAGTTTTGACTTTGCAAATACTGAGAAACGAGTTGCTGCATATTAGACGAATTGCTGCAAATAAGAAATTGAACGAGCTGAGTTGCTGTTTCTTTGATGTTTGCTGCAACTCGTTTCTTATTTGCAGCAACTCGTCTAACTTGCTGCATGTCCCTTATAGGCCGCCGTTATATCATGACCAGAGTAGGATAAAATTGATGTCAAGCAAAAGATGGTTTGCAAGCATTCCAAAGAGAGTCAAAAGACCAAAAAAAAAAATGGCGGCCATATTGTTGCCGTTACGGAGAATGGATGCTGTAATAAGGAATCTTTTGTTAAATGGCGTTAACAATGACGTTCATACTGAGGTAATTAACTTGCCGCCGGCTGTTTTTGTTACCTTTTCTAGAAGAGTAAGATCTTTGGTAGACTTGCACACAACGGTAATGTTGGCACCAACTAGGAACAGAACTCCCAGTAAAAGGTTAACGAACAGAGAAGTAGAAAAGAAAAACCCAACCGCCCTGTGGAAAGAAAAAACAAATAGTTTCCAGTTTATCGACAGATTTCCAGGGAACGTTGATAACAAATGTGTCACAAAAAGAATTCTTTTACTGATTTTCACGACGACATAACGTAATATCCTTTGGTGTCCCAAGGGAAAGGCCTAGTTGTGGACAACAATGGCGTAATACTGCCGTCGTCATGACAACTTCACACTCCTTTTTCCCCCCTATTTCACCCCAACTTTTCACGGCATAACGTCAAAGATATCTAAAATCACGAACACAGTGACAAACTTACCACATCAATGCTTTACCACCACAATCAGCCAAGGTAGACCTGGTACTAGGTGTGTCATAGTCACGTGCTCCGAACATCCCAGCACTGAGCCCGCAGTATATCAGCAGGATAGTGAACAGGATGGTACAGGCGAGTACTGACATTCCTAGAAATCTGTATGTGTCATACTCTTCGACCATTCCACCCGGTCCAAAATAAGTGCTTATATTTTTCTTAAGTGGAACGAGAGTGTCTTGGACAATCTGTAGATGAAACACACCATTAGGGAAACCCGATAAGGTCATAAAAACTAGAAGCGAGAAGTCCTAGAACCGAGCCAGAAAAGCATGGGCCGCCGGAGTTTTAGCGCGAAAATTATTCCCGCCAAAACGCGGCCCTCGCTCTCTCCACAGGAACCCCATTAAAAGCAATCGTTCGAACCTGAGCAAAGAAAGAGAACTCCGACGTGTAACATCGTAGAATATTTTTTTGGGAAATGAAATTAAAATGGAATACTAAGGGGGGAGGTGAAGGGAGGGCCTGCAGGCTCAATGTCGCTGAAATTAGGCATTAACATTTATACAATAATATTAAATTCCTATTGATAGTTACCACATGAGACGATTCTCTGACGCTTGATGTTATATCATCAAACGCATCACTGAGATTCTTCACGAAGTCAATCACCTCTACAAAACAGATAACATTAAAAGTCACTAGTTAAATAAGCGACGTAAGATAACTCAGTACCCGATAGCTAACGGGAACGGCACTGGTCTTTGCTCGCGGTAGTTTTTCACAGACATATGTATATAAAATTTGTTTCATAGGTTGAGGCCAATGCTTGCTTTCATAGGTTTATTCAAATGCTGAGAAAAAGCATTTATGTCGATGTGTAATTTACAAAAATGAAGCTCACCTTGTCTTTTTGAATGAGTAGTATTTTCAATTTCTTTAGGAACTCCCTCCAATGTTTCATTGCCCTGCAAAGGATAGATTTGGCAATATTTGCATCTTATAAAGTTGAATTACACTAATGGGGCAAGAGGGTATAAACGGCGCGATTGGGAATGCTCACTTAGTCGTGATGTTTTCCCGTTATAGATCACGTGTCATTCTCTGAAACTAAGATTCTCTGTTTGAGTTGTAACCAAGCATATTTTAAAATGTGTTTTCTAATGCGCAACCGTTAAGCAAACAAATGATACTCTAGGAAATGACACATGGTCTGAAATGGGAAAACATTACCCCAATTTAAAGGGTCTATAGTGAGAGACCAAAAGTGGTTATTAGTTGTATTTCAAACCTAGATGACCTGGATCAGACCCTTGAAAAAAAAGACTCCCTGATTTATACCTTCCTCGCCTCTGCTGCCATGTCAAAAGCACTAACTTCTTTTGCTCTTTCCAATTCCTTTGAAACACTAGGGATCTAAGTAACAGAAAAATTAGATACGACTTTGAACAACCCTAAGAAACTGGTAGTACTAGGTATGGGAACAAGAGGGCAGGCAGGGGATATGTAAGAGATGTCTAGCGGACAAGGGGATGTGTGAAGAAATCACCCTACAGGTTTTAAGTGAGTACATGATTGACCAGTGAGCTGTCGTATGGAAGCGGAGAGAAGGAAAAGGAAGGAAGGATACCTGAAGGTCGGGGGGGGGGGGGGGTACTCCGCCAGAATTTGGGTAGGGGTGTTCCGCTGGGATTCTGAAAGGGGTACCCTGTTTATGACAAAAAAAAAAACAAATTTGTAGACCCTGTTCATGACAAAAGATATAATTAATTGCACTGAGTTCCCGTTTCAATTATCATGTCATCTCGCGTATCGTTTTTTTACGACCATAATAACCAGTTTCAGTCAATACGAAAGTAGAATCCCTGAATATGACAGGAAACTCAGGAAGAACTTCGAACTTTAGTGAAATTGCATACCCTGTTTATGACAAGAAGCTCGAAAAACCATACCCTGTTCAGCGGATCATCCCCGTATAGTCCATATATGGGAGTATTCCCCCCCCCCCCCCTCCGGGACCTGAAGGGAAAGGTTTAATGCCTACCTTGGTATAATCAGCCTTAGGGACCAATGACAGCCCATCAGTGAGGTTATCACAGATACCCAACATAGACGCGCCAGGGTCTGCCTGGCAAGACGTCTTCAGATCTGTCAAATTTTGGCGCGTCACGTTCAGCTGATGGCGCAGGGAGTCACCCAGGTCTTGCAACTCGTTGACTGTTTCATTGATGTTGTCTAACAGGATGTTGACTTTGACCATCGCTAAAATATCAATACGCAACGAGATTAGTCGATCAACTGACAAGACAAGCAAATATAAGGGGTGCTTGAGTCAAGTATGAAACCAGTTTATCGTTTTTCAGTTGCTTGAGTGCCATCGAAGTTTATAGTGCCTTTGACCTTTATTTTTTAATTTTTTGAAAGAAAAAAACGTGTTGAAAAAATTTTCGATTTTGACGCTTCTTTTCGAGCTGTCACAATTTCAACATTCGGCACCGTAATGGAGGTCAACACATGCGCAGGCAGTTTCGTCACATTCATTTGCAGCGTTGCGCGCATAAAATACTTTTATATCTACTTACTTTTACCCATGTTTATGATGGATTCCAGTAAAGGACGAACGTACTTTCTGGCTTCAATCATCACTGGTTCAGCAACAAGTTGAGATATATCTATTGAAAAGAGAACGAAGCGAACAATATATCTTGATAAGATGCTCTAGAGTAAAGAACAATTCCTTGTAAATGCTCGCAAGTTAGTAGTATATCTGTTGCGGGAATAAAGTCGCAAAACTAAATCAACAGGTTAATAGTATTTTTCTTTTAAAAGTCTGATTGTGATGACCAAAATTTTGGACGCAGGACATCTTTATAATTAAAAATAGTGAGTGAAGAAAATCACGCAACTACACTCTCACGTGGAGTACGTTAGAAAAATCTAACAAAAACACGCGTGTCTGCTGAAGGAAGTAGAACAATTTGAAACTTCGTTGACTAAGTCGATATTCAATTGACAATACTTTTCTTCGACTTGCAATACATGATAAATGGTGAGAGAAAAGATGTAGATGTCATATATTTTTAATATGCTGATCATGAAGGGAGTGCCGGATTGCTCAGTCTTCTGTGCCAAAGGCTCATGGCTAAAGCACTCAACGCTAGTTAGAATTCAAATTCAGGAGTTGTCGTTTTTGCAGTGGTAAGAAAACTGGAGAACCTGGAGAAAATCCTTGTGATGGGTGATTAAGGGGAGGGACCCATGAACACAGCAGGGAGGGACGGAGAATTAGCAGCTTACATCACCTGCGTTACCAAAATATTAGTTTTTAATAAAAAAAATTAATAATTGACTTCCGTAAAGCAAAATGAAAGCTGACCCGCGCGTAAGCGCGGTTCTCTATTATTAACTCACTATTTAAATCTTGCACTACTAATGAAGTGGTGAACTTCATGTCAGATCCTGCTACAACCTCGAGTTGCTAAAAAATAAGAAAGAAAGGGGGTAATTAGTCTCCCCCACAACCGCTTTCAGTGTCGTCACGCAACGCTTTCTCCCCTTGCGTGACGACATTGAAAGCGGCTGTGGGGGAGACTAGGGGGTAATTAGATCTATCCAGTGATCTAAAACTGATTGACTAAAATCCCGGGGGAGGGGGGGTACTTCCCTGTATTTGCTATACGGGTATGTGCCGCCCTATAGGGTAGGGTTTTTCAGCTTTTGGGTCTGGGGTAGGTTATCATTTTTTGACATTTTGTCTGGGATAGGGTATCATTTTTGTCTGGGACAGGGTTACGGCACAAAAACAATAAAAACGCTAGTAAATATTGATTGCAATCTATTGACTAGCCGTGTTTAGTCTGGGATAAGGTGTACAATTCTTAGTTTTAGTCTGGGGTAGGGTTTGTAAAATCAAAATTTTAGGTCTGGGATAGGGTCAGGATTTTGAGGTCCTGGCAGCACACCCCTACCCAAGTTGGGGTGGTAGTATCCCCCCCCCCCCCCCCCCTTCCCCGGGACTAAAATGTTGGACATCCTTTCTTGATAAGAAGTGGAAGAGGCATACTTCTAGGAACTTATATTTATACCATATATATTATATTATATTATATGTCGCAGACACTTTATACATTAGTTGACATTAAGATTGGATCACGCAGTGATCACTTGCTGAGTGTGTGTGGGCACGTGAGAGTGATATACCTGGACAGATCAGTTCGGAATTGTTTTTTTTTTTTTGTGTAGTAGTTTTATCACTTAGTAAAACCATGTGATGTAAAAGTAAGTTGACACTACGTTACAGTAATAAACGCCATGATCACCCTCAACATTATATTATATATTATATTATATATATTTGGGGATAACAACAATATGACATGCCGCCTAGTGTAATAACGAAACAGTGCAATCACCCCGCCCACCTCCCCATCCACCATAATAAGGAAAACTGAGATCTGAGCTCTGCTATCTACCTGTATGGTATTGTTTCTATAGGCTATGATGTCATCAATGGAGTCTTGGAGAACAGAGCCAAGTAATGGTACACTTGTTCCTAATCTGTCATTGGATAAGAAGATACAGGAACTGCCAATGCTGTGAAACAAATATTGCATTAGTTAAATAGGAGGTTATCACACAGCAGCGGTGTAAAGAGAGTCCTTGAACTGATGGAAGGGACAAGCTAGAATAGAATGTCAAATGTATCCTATGAAAGGATAGAGGGGTATTCTTTACCACAATTTGGCTATTGTCTAAGGTTAGAATGTATGGGGTAGGGGCAGTTTTTACCACTTTTATCCCTTTATCAGGGACTGTAGAGCATACTTTTGAGTAGGAATGTCAATCAGGGAAGTCCAGTGCTGCAGTTTTTAGGGACAATTGCAACATGTTCATTGAACTAATTAAGTAATGTAAAAGCCTAGGCCAACTCATAACAGAAAATCATTAACTTTTGCTAGAAATATGTGTGTGGGGGGAGGGGGTGGGGGTGGTGGTGGTGATGTGGGGAGGGGAGTGGCTGAGCTCCCCCAAGCCTCACCCCTCTGCTTATTGTTAATCCCGACTTTGTGCAATCTATCTGTTAAACATATTAGTAACTAAAGATAATCAAGCTTTTTTAATAAAAGAAAGCCAAACGCCAGACATCTGGCAGAAATGTGGTTATTATTCTGGGTGAGATATCTAGAGGTATGACATTAGCATAGTTTTGAGGTTTTTATTTCACAAATGTTTCCTCCGTTTCCTTATAAATATTAAATATTTATAAGCCCATACTTACAGAATAAAGACACTACAAAGAAAGATAAGAATTGATAATGTCTGTCTCTGCTTTACAGGGCTAAATTCCATATTCTCCTCTTCCAGGTTGCCTCCACATTTTCCACAACATCGGCAGAAGAAAAATATTAGGCCTGTCATCGGCAACATGACACATCCAAGCAAGGATATGGAAGCAAGTATGAAGAAGGGAATTTCATACTTGATGATCTGTGGTTGAATACACAATTGAAATATGAGTTTATTATTATGATTATTGCTGCATTTATCATCTTAATTTGGAGATTTTTAAGTTTAAATCTAAATTCAATAATTTTAGCTATCCATATTTTTTGTTTTTTCATTCCTTTCCAATTTTTCTTTACTCCTTTTCTTTCATTTTGTTCTTTCTTTTCCTTACTTTGTCATAGGTATCATCAGAGATCTTTCCATCTTTCAAGACACCTTTGATGACATCTGGTGAAAGAGAAAAATATACTTGGAGTTAAATAATTAATACTTATACAGTTATTAGAACAAAATAGGAGGAATTTCACCCTCACTTCTCTTTCACTTCTTCAAATCACTTTTGATATTTTATTAGAAAAACTTCCAAAATTAAAAAAAAAATCATAAACCACAAGCTCAACAGAGTTAATAGTAAGATACAGAACCATGTTTTGTTAATTGGTCAACTAAAATATGACATAAAATTGTGTGAATAAATATTCAATGGGATGAGAGTATGCAAATTTTTTTTTTTCACTTCGTTTTAAACCAAAAACAGCCGCACAAAAAAGCATGTTTTTAAGTACTATTTAAGAAACACAAAGCAACGATTTGATATGCTTTACAACTGCCAATAAAAACCTCAAAAATAACAACGACACAGCATGGTCGTTGGCCACAAACCAACACAAACTGCTGGTTAGTGAAGCTGTAACCTTCTGCGAGCAGAGTTGAATTTCACTCACTCTCTTTCTCCATCTTTTTCTTTCTAATGAATTGAAGAGCCCGTAAAAAATGACAAAAACTATCAATTGAAAAAAGGAAAAAAAGGCAAAAACCATGGTATAATAGAATTTTAGATACAGATTAATAAAAAAAAGTTGTCCCGTCTGCAATTTCGTCGACTCCCAGTCCTGCGCTAGGAAAAACGTTTTCAAACGCGAACTTAAAATTTTGTAGGAACAACAGCTATAGCACTAGCAAACGACTGTCCTTGTAGCAAGTGATGAGTGACTGAACGATTACTGGTAAAGTGATTATCCGATTAACTTACAATGAATTCATTTTTGGTCTAAAAACACGTGCTTCTCGATATCCATATTGTAAACTAATGTTAGACTACATGTCGCTATAGGAGTATTTAAAGTGATAAATTTAACTGATTTTAGTAGCCAAATGAAAACAGTCTTAAGCAACCTCTTATAAACGACCAAAAATAGGATCTAGCCGGTAATTATATCTTCAGCTGGTTTAACTTGTACATTTTAAGAGTCAGACGGGCTGTTTCGGCTTGGATGTATTGT